>NC_057797.1:167453131-167530376 GCF_018294505.1 Triticum aestivum | reverse complement strand
GCAGTTCAGGGGAGGGCGGGGGGGGGGGGTCGGGGCCGGTGGTTCGGCCGGCAGCCTGTGCCGTGTTCTGTATGGGAAGAATCAGAGACGAGGAAGAAGAAGGGTTAGGAGACAAAGCATCTTCATCCAACCACCTGAAATGGTCGACTGACCCAAATGACAAATGTCACGCGATGCGACTTGCGTGCAGACATGCCTTTATATTTGGTACCATCATCGTAGCTGCTTAGCACTGCTCCTGAATCCATCAAGCTAAACAACGTGCCACTCATAATTCCAAACTTGTTGCTCAAATACGAATCTAATATGATGCTGATATTACTAAATAGATAACATTTAATTGGTCAGCTAATGTCCCTACTTTACTTTCGAAAAGCACGTGCACCACATATAGAGAGACAACAGGGAGTTGCATTCTTAATGCGCTCTGGTTCATCATGTGTGGGCACTGTGCAATGAACATTTTATTATCCAAAATCTGCTTGCTCTTATTTAGCATGTTCCTCTTTCGTTCTTCTTTAATAAGTACCCTCTCCATTCCTAAATACATGTCTTTGTATAGATTACATCATGGACTACATATGGAGCAAAATGAGTGAATCTACACTTTAAAATGTATATGTATACTACTATATGTGATCCATAGTGGAAATCTCTACAAAGACTTATATTTTGGAATGGAGGGAGTATGATAGTAGTACAGTATGTTCCTTGTAGTGAAGATGAGCAGGGACATTTGCAGTATAGAGGTCTATACGGTCGGTTGTGATGGACACTTTGAACTCTTAGGGTCTTCAACTGAATTTTAGTGGCCTGCCCACTTGAATCCTATAAGATTAGCAAGGAAATGCGGGGAGTTGGGTCGCCTTTGAGAGTTACACTGATATTAACAGTACCGCACCTTCAGTTGAAGAGAGTTGGTATCCGAAGCCTTTCTAGCCGTACTGGCAATACTAGAACATATATTCCACCAAGTTCCACTTTGCTGATTTTATTCCTGATGCTTACGGTTTTCCCGTTATATCCACACTATGATCTATGTAGTTGCTTTGTGTTGAACTAGCAGCAGTCCACTCTTGAAGCTAAACAACACACCAATCATAAGTCCATAGCTTACTTCTTCAAATACGAATTGTGATATGATACCGATATTAGTTAACAGACACACATTTAATTGGTCAGGTAGTGCTCCCACTTGATTTTCCAAATGCATGTGGCCACATATAGAGAGACATCATGGAATTGCATTTCCTTGGGCGTTGTGATTCATCATGAGTGGGCAACCAACATTGTATGCAATGAAGCGGAACCTCAAGAGTATGCTTCCTCTTCTGTTCTTTAACATGTTCCTCTTTTGTTATTCTATATTTAGTACGTACAGTATGTTCCTTGTCAGGAAGGGGAGCAGGGACATCTGCAGTCAACAGCTGATAGAGCTGGCCTATACGTGATCGATATGCTTTCAATTAGTAGAGGCAATACACCATCGTATTTTCCAGCCAGTTCCACTTTCCCAATTTATATATCCTGGTTACGGTATACCCCTTTTATGTACACTACAATCTTCCTAGTTGATGTGTGCTCTTGTTATCATGGTTTGACAATAAAATCTCCATACAGTATATTATGAACCTATCATCTGCCAACTATCCTTACTTCTGGAGCCTATTTTTTGTGTACTTGTTCCAGATTATATTGATGCACGCACCATATTACAGCACACATGAGCTCTCTCATCATAATCTAGTGATAGCACACAAGGGTTTATAGGGGTGCCCCTATATTAGAATATCCTCTGCATTACAAAGATAATCTCACTACTATTTATGTTTTCATGCTTCTCAGATATTATATGTAATCACAGTGAATATCAGAATCCGCGCATCAGAAGAATATTGTAGAACACTGCAACGACTTACAAAGTTGGCACCAAGGCATTGAGTGCCATTCTGGATGCGATGAAACTCATACGCTCCCCACCTATAGATTCTTGTTCAGAATATGATCCTACGGACTATTCTGACCTCGAGGAGTCAAAGGTAGATGGCATGTCCTGTTCACCCATCAAGGTTCTTGTTCTAATTTGGCAAGGTTTTATTGATTGCGCGTATCTTGCATAAGTTGTCTTGCATTTGTTATACTATGTTGCATCACCATCAGCTTAGTTTACTCATCATATATGTCAAGATGCCATGCCCAATACATATTCCATTTTTCATCATACCATGTTTTTTCCACTCAAATGTTGTTCTTGTGCATCAGACATCAAAAAGGAAGAGGGTGGTTGCCGAACCTGAAGGAGCACCAGCAATGTTCTTGAAAAACGTGGTGGTGCCGGAGATATCAGACAGCACCCCACTTATATTGGCTCTACAACTAGTGACAAAAAATGTAGGACCGACTCCAGCAGACTGAACCCGTACTTCACTGGCCCCACCACTAGCCTCACCACACAGGACCTGCACTCCAGCAAAAGGTATGCTGATTTCAGTTGCCATAGCACCAGCCGTACCATAGAAAAATCCCACTCCAGCAAAAAGTACAGCAAGTCCATCGGTCGAAGACCTATCCCAACTGCAGAGACGGCCAATTCCTGTAGATTGGAACCCCATTCCAGTTATTCCCAGTTTAAAAGACAATGCTTTCAATGTTGTTAGGGACTACGTGCATATATTCCCATCATGGGAAGATTATAGTGAAGACAAACACCATTTTCACATCTTCCTGTCCCACTTATGTGTAAGTGTTATTACTCATGGTGATTATTTTCCTGTTTTCTGCTGATTGAACACATCAATGATTTACGTTACATTATTGTAAGTAGGCGAGGGTCAATCTGGATAGTCATGACGAGCAAAGCTTGCTTGCGCTTTTCAAGGAAGCATTGCAGCAGTACCAGTGTTACCTGAGGAAATCACACTTTGATGGCAAGTCTATAAACAAATTTCCGGTGAAGTCTCCTGTGCTAAATTTAGAAGACATTGAATGGAAAAACCTTGGGTTGCACTGGTCTTGTTCCCAGGATGAGGTATTATCTATGATATCAAATGACAATTCGAACTTCTACTTTTATGCATGTGCCTTGCGGACCTCTTTTGTAGGAAATCTGCTCAAAGAAGAATTCCGGTTTGAAAAGGACGACAGGATATCGCACATATGCTGCCCGCTGCTTTCCTCTTGTTAGTACTTGTTGTCCTGTATAACTGTACTTGCATTCATACCTGGTTCATTATATGACAGTAGTATCCATGATAGCTTGCTTATCAATTGTTTGCTCCAAATTATCTGATCTGTATGAATGGTTACATTAGTATAGAATATATTCAATGCCAATGAAATTTTTAGCTCTGTATTGTTCTTGTAAGTACCCGCAGTCCTTTATCAGTGTACTTATATTGACAGCTAGTTGTTCATGTACCATCACTCTGCAGCTTATGTTCCTTTGCCCTCCATTTTCTACACATCAGATCTATATTTACTCTTACCATAAGGTTGGATAACACCGATGGTACTGAAAAAGTTTAGCTTTACATTGCTCTTGGATGTACCTTTTTCCTGTATTGTTGTACCTACATTTATAGCTACTTGGTTATGTAGCTCTTCATCTTATCTTAAATATTCTACATTTTTTCTTATATTATCACATCTATATTTACTCTTATCAAAATGTAGAATAAAGGCAATGCTTATGAAGAAGATTTTATGGTAAACTTCTTGAATTGCCCCCCCCCATTAGCATGGACAAGGGCTTTATAGAGCCTGTCTTCACCAATAATGTAAGTTTGTCCTTCTCAAGTATTAAAACTTTGTTGTGTATATTTGGTTAGGCATGACTGCAACAGCTGTTTGTTTTTGGTGTTGGCATCAAATTGCATGTTTAAATTTTATCATGTAGTTCATAAACAAAAGTTTGTCCTTCTCAATTTAAGTTTTTAGTTGTACAACCAAGTTCCTTCTTCATACCATGTAAATTATACTATACAGGGCAAGTGATCTTCTTTTGCACTGCATGTATGCTTCTGTTCTTGATCCATAATCCAGTGGTGTGGTGAACCTACCCACTACAGCACAATGTCATATTCTGTAGTGTCTTAACTATGAACAATGTCATATCATTCTACTATTATTTAAACCATCTATTTATTTGCCAATCTGAAATGGGATAAATTAACAGCACACTAACCACTGATACTTATGAGTTTTTGATCTGTAATCCAGTGGTGTCGTGAAGCTGCCAAGTTATTCACAATGTCATTTCCTGCCATGTCTTAACCTGAACAATACCATATTGTGTTAATGCTATTTTAAACTGTATCACTTTATTCGTCAGTAAGAAATGTGATCAATTGTCAGCACAGATACTTATGTGTGAAAACCTATCATATGTCTGCTTGTTTATCTTTCAGAGTGAGGAGGATATAAGTGTCAAACAAGCGCATTCTCATCAGCTTGCTCACCTGCTTGCGCTGCAACTCCCGAGCAGGGCTAACCTTTCTTGAACTCTATTGAAGTGTTTTCAGTTTTGTATATTATTTTGTTGGTGTGTTTATTTGCACTGGTGGCGATCTTTGATGCCCACTGTATGTAATCTACTGTCTGCTTGTGCTTTATTATCATAGTGGCAAACTTTGTTGCCCAATGGATGTAATATGTTGTAACTTCTTTATTGTATAGTCTAGGTTTTTTCTTATTCACGATGCTGCAGTTATTTTACTGTATATATATCCTGTCTTCGCAGTAAACCGGCCAAACCGTAAAATTACGGTACATAATCGAGCCATCATGCAAATCACTATGTATGATCCACATCAGGGGCCCATTCATCTTGGTCCGTTAACATGCCTAAATGTAAATTAGCCCACTAGTAGATTCGGGCCTTTAATAGGCCGAGTAAACCACCGTCCCTATTTTCGCAAGGAAACTCAATGGGCTTTTAGGAGGCTGAAAAGTTGGTTGGGCCTGAAATGTGCTGAACAGCTCCCGGGCTGACAGCAGGCCGAAATAGACCCCGGTCCATGATTGTGCCAATCACATCACTGGCCGTTAACATGCCAAAATTGTCTCGGTCCTTGTTTGGCCCAATCAGATTATCATTTGTGAGCAGGCCGGATGCAAACCGGGCCGTAGTTAGGCCCAACAATATAACGGGCTTTTAACTGTTCGAAATAAATATTGGGCTGAAATGTATAAATGGGCCTTTAACAAGCCGAATAACTAAATGGGCCTTTAGCAAGTGGGCCCAAAAGCATAGCGTCCAGTTGACGGGCTGAATCAGATATGGGCCATAATTTAGCCCAAAGCCTCTTAAAGGGCCGGATCTTAAATGAGCCGTAATTTGGCCCAGAACATGGTAGGCTTTTAACAGGCCAGATCTGATATGGGCCTTTATTAGGCCTAGAACGTGCAAGGCTGTTAATGGACCGGATGAAATATGGGCCGACATTTGGCCCAAAACATGGCAGCCTGTTAACGGGTCGGCCCACTAGTGTCCTCAAAATCTTATGGGCCTTTAGCTGGGCCGACCCAGTATGGTCGGCGAAATCTGGTGGGCCTTTAGCTGGGCTTGCCCATTATGGTCCGCAAAATCTTGTGGGCCTTTAGTTGGGTCAACCCATTTAATCTTTATGGGCCACTTTTGGGCCGGTCCATGTGTCAACATATCATAGGTGCATCTCGCCCATTGGATGAGTGACACTTGTGCCAACGCGGAGCTGACATGTGGTTCCAACGGCCGATGATAATTTTACACGTGGAAAATCGGCATTAGTCGTGGCTGTTAGCAGGTTACGGATCCAAAACCGGACCCGATAGCATAACAACGACCCGTTATAGTGGATGCCACGTGTTGGTCACCCTTGACGAAAGCACTTACATGACGCGGCATTTATCGTCATGGAAGTGAACACTTCTATGATGATAATTTTGGTAATTTCATGGAACACTTCTATGACAACACATGTATGACTATCTTGATTCTATCATAAAATCATCATGGATGTACATGCATGACAGAAAACGTGACCTACTATGACAAACACGTATCATCACGGAAGTGTATTTTTTTGTAGTGTATGTATATTGATTTGCATTTGGTGATTGTATGTATGACGACTAAAACATGATGACATTGTTGTTTAGTTGTACTCATATTTGGCTGTGAAACTTGTATTTGATGACATAGTTTGCTGTTGGACTACAATTTCTCTACATCTTCCAATAGGATAAAGATGACTTGACAGGGCCTCTACTAATTTATTTATTTATTAGCAAACGAGCCTCTGCTATTTATTTATTTATGAGCAAAAGGGTATACCACCGATTTCCGTTAATAGAAATCATTAGGTGTACCACACGGCAGGTGTGGTCAATCCTTCATGTTGATGAGTATTTGAAATGATGTTTGGAGGAGAAAGAAGAAAAAGGACAAGAAATCATTAGATGTTCACAACACTACGCCCAGCCTGCTAAACAAGTTTCATTCATTACTAGTTTCAGCAAAGTGCTCATGTCATTGCCACTGAATACAACACGAGTGCTACATACACTGCAAATAAAGAGACAATCATCCTACAGAGCACAACGATCTTGACCATTATCTTCACAAGCTCTTTCATCTCCTCATTGCTAACAAGGACGTTCAGCAGCTGTTGCTTGGCCATGATTAGATGAACTGCATCTTTAACCTTCTGCTATGGATCTTCCTCTTCTGCCCTTCCTTTAGTTACTTGTCCAACACCCCAACCTGTTGGTATTGGGATTCCTCGGCTAACTAAATAATCAGCATAGTTCCATTCCCCCACATCAGCAACTTCCCAGAAATACAAATCACATGAATCTTCCCTTTTCTGCATGAATCAACTTGGAAGATCATCAACCAAACTATGAAAAATTTCAGAAATTGAAAGCAGGCGAACAACACTTAAACATATTATTACCCCAAGATTCGGGCATTTGTAGAAGACTTGGTCAGGGTTGAGGATTTTAGTTGAGATGTGACGGATGACTCTGCGTGATTTGCAGCAGTGGCACCACACCAACGGCAGCGGGTTGCAATGAGCAACCAGATGCGGTGAGTGTGCCGACGCGCGTGTGATGAGACCCACAGGCAATGGTATGGGTGGAGACTTGGTGCATATCTGGTTGTTGCCTGCTAAAGAGTAGGTGGACAAGCCGCCATCAGACATGGTTGCTACGGCCGGAGCTTCTGATACTAGGCAGAGTAACTAGAGAAGAGGAGAAGCGAACGTTGGATATGTCAGTTTCATTACTTACAGAGTAGCATAGCACTATATACAGTCATAGTCTAGGTTTGGATTCGAACCAGCTACAGGAGCATGTCTCTCTTTTTTCTATAACTCAGCAACGTCTCTTTACTGGTACACTAGCTTGTTCTGTACGCCTTCTAAAGTCTTTGATTTTTGGGAATGTTATGCAGCGACTGTTCCCTGGGAGGAGAACAGCAAATGAATGCATTTTCCTCGCAGTTTTAGTTGCGATGCAAGATAAAATGGTGGCAGTTTAGGGAATGTTATCTGGCGAACGAGCCTAGTTTTTCTTTCTTCCTATAAAAAAGTAATTTACGTGGTGTCGGCTTAGTCAACAAATGATTGTGCCAACTTTACCCGTTGGATTGACATTCAATGTCTGTTGTTTTTCTTTATTCTCTTTTTCCTCCAGCCTCCAAAGCCAAACCAGTGCCAGTGGGACCGCCGGCTCCTGCCTCCCACGGCTGACTATGCTACCATGCACGCATCACGGCCACATCGCACCCAAAAACTCTACGCATCTTTCCCGACTCCTGTTCGTTCCCGTCTGAGGCCTCACCATCGTCCTCCGCCTTGGTTCACTCACTGCGGCGCCTACCTCCGATGTTGTCAACATGGTCAACAACCGAGGGTAATAAAGAGATGACTGTACATGGTGATGATGATAGTAGGGACCCACCAGGATCTTGGCAGCAGGCAAGCAATTGCCTCCTTTATTACAAAAAAGGTCCCTCCTAATGGTTCTCTGACATCTGGGTTGCACGCCACTGTCAATGTAGCCAATAAGCGAGATAACTGCACAAGGAGCGGCTGACACCCAGGACCCAGCAGCTCGCACAATATTTTTTGTTTCGGGACAGAGTAGGGTATCAACTGGGTTGTGCGAGAGTTGTGGCCCATCTAGACCATGCTTTTATTTCATATGTTTACCACATGACCAACCCAATTTTTTTCTTTCTGAAAAGGGTTAGCCCAACTATTTTGTTTTTTTGCAGAATACCCAGTGGAGGCCTACTTGCTTTTCTACGCCCTGCTGGGCCATAAGTCTTTCAAGACGAGGAGGGATGCATTCGGCTTGCCCAGAAAATGGGCTATAAGTAATAAGAAATGGGCTGTAAAAAGAAAAAAATACATCAAACAGTTCTTTCAGATTTTGATATTTTAAACTTCATTGTTTTTGTGCGGGTAAAATTCCATTGGATTTTAAATCAAGGTATGTTTAAATTTTAAAATAATTTGAATCTGGCTAGAAATTTCTGGCTCTATGCTATTTGGGACAGATTTGGAGGCTGACTTGTGAGTCTACTAGGTTGACGTGTATGCAAGGCTTTGTCAACTTAGTCCACAAACGATTCTAGCAGAAGTGACCGTTGTCTCGGCATTCTAGGAACCGGGGTACCCATCTTCAACACCAGCAGCACAAGACCCTCGCGAGGGGCCAAGCCTCGCGAGGCAGACGACACCAAGACCTCTAGAAGGAGTGGCCTCACTACTATAGGATGCTGCTAACGCGACACTACGATCAGAGACCCTTCGACGAAACTGTGTGCGATTCCATAATCGCAAACGGTGGCGTCAAAAACCATCAAGAAAGGTGCAAAATGTTTGCGATGATAGATGCATCAAACACGGTTCAGATTTTTGTTGTGTGTGCGAAGCAGGGCATATGATTGATCCAGATGAACTGTTTGCGATTAGATAGAACAACAGAAATGGGCAGCCATATTAATGCGTGTGCGATATATGGCATACGGTTCGCTCCGATGAACTATTTGCTATTAGGGAAAGCAATAGAAACGGTCAGCCAGATCAAGGTGTGTGTGATATACGGCATACGGTTCATTCGAATGAACTATTTTTTATTAGGGAAGAGAACATAAACGGTTCAACTTAACAAGATGTGTATGATACGCGGCAAAAAGGCCCGGAGATTAATTCGAGAACAAGTACACAGAGGTTAATTTGACATACATGACTTATAAGTTTCACAGAAATCATATCACATTTTTTGGAAAACATTTAATTGCGTTGAATGTATATAATGCTCCATCCTATTAGTTGAATTAACCTCGAGGTCCATGTTTTGGAAACATGTCGTAAAGTAACGGGAGTGTTGTTATATGAGCGCTTTGCATCCTTTATTGGGCACCCGGATGACCGAATCTTGCCGCCCAATGGTCAATGCCACGTCCCCCGCATGGTAGTTTTTACAGCGGTAACTGCATTGTCGCGTCGCGCTCGGTGCAACCGCATGCACATGAACGTGCGTGATCGTGCGCCGGCCCCAAACACTGGCAGCACAACTTATAAATTGACGGATGGAGTACTAGTTACAGTGATGCATATAATTAAGCAAAGGGATCGCACATGTCTGTATTGACTAGAATGAGAATGCAATAGCATAATAAGAATTAAGGCCATGATGATGTGATCACAGTGGTGGTTACAGGAGGCAGGAAGAAAGATGCATCCATCAACGTATGACCTCCTCCTCCTCAACTCAGTGCCCTGGGCCACCGTCCGACGGCTAAGGAGCGGCGGCTTTTGTGGCGAGGTCAAGGTGCTTCTTAGCTTAGGCATCCATGGCTTCCAGCCGGTTGAAAAAGCCAACGTCGTAGCATCCTCACCAGCCTTGTAGATACCTATGTACACAATTCGCTCGTACACATGGATGTATAGGTCTATGGTTTCTTGCAGGGCGAGGTGCCTCGTGGCGAGTGCAACCTCCAGGTGGACATTCTTCGTGGCGTCACCGGGAAGTCGCAGGGCCACCAGTGCTTGAAAGAGGTTCCGACCATGGAGGAGGATTAGGGTGGCAGGCAATGAGGAGCCCGGGTGCGCGGTCTGGAGGAGTACGGTGATGTCGTCCGCGAGCTTCTTGACGACGGTGAACCTGTTGGTGGTGCGAACAATCATTGGTCGTACTGAGAGTCGTAGATGGCGTCGACGGTGGCCATCCACCAGCCTGTCGCCAACACCGTGTGGAGACGATCCATGGTGCCATGCCGCAGGCCGGCATCGTGGACCATCTGGCACAGCCGCTGGCCGCTCGCGCGCATCGCCGCCATGGGTCTAGAGTGAGCACTTTTGCGCTTATTAGTGTAGGTGCTTAGGCAAATGCTTAGGTGCATACGATGTGGTAGATGCATTGGAATGGAGGGCGCCTTTATATGAGTGCAAACTGCGTTGCATTCACATCATGCTGCCTCTTTTCCCGATCCTCCTTCCATTACTTCCCTCATGCATTCACACGATGCTAATTGAAGGAGGATGCATTATTGGCCGTTCAACATTTCGGGAACCGCTACCCTCTCCTTCGTCTGCATTAAAGTCGTATCAAGAACTGCACTGCCCGCTGTCAAATCGAATAGTACTACGCCGCCCACTACACGCCTGGCTGAACACGCCTCCTCGCCTCCATCTATGCTTAATTAATGAATTTTAGTTGCAAAAATTAGATACTGCTAGTGATTTTTAGCTTCATATTTTGACAAATCACAGTGTTACAAGGTTGGCAAATGGCAATGTTACTAGATGAACAAATGTCAATCTTTCTAGTTTGACAAATGGCAACATAAATATGAGAGATGCAAATCGCACCAAATTGTTTGTAAGTGGTTCACACGGGTCATCCAAAAGAACCGTTTGTGTTCAAGAGATGCACAAATCATACTCTCACTTTGCATACGGGTGTTCTATCTAAAACTTTTGTGATCAAGAGCCATTAAAACCTATAGCCATTAAAACCAAGACACGTGGCATCACGTGAATGGTTAACATAACACCCACGGCTTGAATTATACAAACGTTTGAGATATTGAAGTGGCGACTATTTTTTAAAATGCCTTTGTTGGCTGTTATTGGAGTGCTCCTTCTCTCAAAATGGACACGAAAAATACCACAACATGTGGGGTGCCATTCCATTATAGCATGCCAAGTTCATGAATTTCAGACGAGTTTTGGATTTACTAGAATTTAAAAACAAAGTATCTCAACGTTTTGCCGGCCGAGTGACGGTGGCAGGGTGTTTGACATTCGTTCCCATTTCTTGCATGGGACCTAAGCATGCACCCAAGGACAAAGATTTGATTTTTCAACCAATTTATATGCACTGGAGCATGTGCATGTAGTTCAAATTTGAATTATGCACATAAATGCATTGAAAACTCGCTTAATGCATAAAAATGTCCAAACGAACCCCGAAAAATCACAAAAAAATACACAACACTCCTGTTGTTCTATGTTGACATGAGAAAAAATTTGAAAGAAATAAGAGGCATGGATATCGTTTCGTCCCCAAAGGTGGGGTGTTCGCTACCGAAACCATCATGCTTGTTGTGAGAAGCTCTTGTTTGTGAGAACCATATAGCCAAACCTGCCCAAAATGGGACAAAAAAATTACCATGGCATGTTGATGCCATTCCATGTAAGCATGCCAAGTTTCATGAATTTCAGACGAGTTTTGGGTTTACTAGAATTTAAAAACAAAGTATCTCAACGTTTTGCCGGCAATCAACGTTGCCCTAGTGTTTGAAATTCATTCTAATTTCTTGCATGGGACCTAAGCATGCACCCAAGGATACATATTTGAATTTTCAACCAATTTATATGATTAGAACATGTGCATGTAGTTCAAATTTGAATTATGCACATAAATGCATTGAGAACTCACTTAATGCATAAAAATGTCCAAACTAACCCCGAAAAATCACATAAAATAACACAACACTCCTGTTGTTCTATGTTGACACGAGAAAAAAATTTGAAAGCAATAAGAGGCAATGGATATCGTTTCGTCCCCAAAGGTGGAGCGTTCCCTACCGAAACCATCATGCTTGTTGTGAGAAGCTCTGGTTTGTGAGAAGCATATACCCAAACCTGCCCCAAATGGGACAAAAAATTTACCACGACATGTTGATGCCGCTCCATGATAGCATGCCAAGTTTCATGAATATCAGACGAGTTTTGGATTTACTAGAATTTTAAAACAAGGTATCTCAACGTTTGCGGCCGAGTGATGGTGAAAGGTGTTTGACATTCATCCCATTTCTTGCATGGGACCTAAGCATGCACCCAAGGACAAAGATTTTTTTTTTCAAACATTTTATATGCACTAGAGCATGTGCATGTAGTTCAAATTTGAATTATGCACATAAATGCATTGAAAACTCAGTTTATGCATAAAAATGTCCAAACGAACCCTGAATAATTCCAATTCTTTTATGACACACATATAGTTGCATGTTCACTGCAGATAAAAGGTCTAGAAATTCAAACATCGTCCATGGCCGCTCTGACCCCATTATGTAATTCAAATCAAGACGAAAAATCAAGTAGATCCCACACAGTTTATTATAACCAACCGTGTGAGATGTAGCACGAAATATCTTGGAGCACCGTCGGAGTATAGGACGCATACGGCTTACACGAGAAGGTGCGACAGCTACAGTCCACGACCCGCTTTGAATAAGGGACCGTGTTTGATGACACTTTGCGCGCCAGTTTTTTCGCTGAAGTGATTCCAAATTTTCGGCTTCCATGGAAATATCTACCTCCCCGCCCCTCCCCCTTGCCAAAAGCCACATTTCCCATGTTTCCGCCTTCCTTTCCAAGTTGAAACCTTCACTCCTTGCTTGCAGCACCACCTCCTCGCCGGTGGCCCTCCTTCACGCTGCTCGGCCTTGCCTATCCAGGCTGGAAATCCACACCCGACCCCCATCGCCCCCTCCTTCCACATCCCACATGCCCTGACTGCCAGCGCGAGCACGACACCTTCCACCCAAATCACCGACCCCTCCACCAAATAAGCGCCGGCCTAAGCCATGGTGCACACAGTATAGCCAGGATCTCAAGGAGCATTTGGTAGCGGAGAAGCAAATCGCGGCCGCACGCGCGTATGAGGTCATGATGGCTGACATTCGTGCCGACCCCCAGATCTTGGAGGAGCACCTCACCGTCGAGGCCACCGTTAACGTCTCACACGCCGACGCCGTGACGCGGTTGGCTGCTTTAAATGATTGTTCGTGGTGTTTTCTCGAGGCCACCTCCGGTGCCTTTGACGAAGACTATGAGGTGTTTTCTGAGCACGCATGTACTTACCTCATCTCGAGAGCCGGCAGGTTGGTGCCCGGAGTGGCTCGGGCAACTCACCACTACAACGAGGGAACCCATGATGTGGAGGCCTCACCCTCTTCCATGTCCAAGGAGCCAATCGTCATTGATATCTCCGACAATGGGGAGTAGCTTGTCTTATTAGCTCACTATAAGGACCCATGTTTAGTTTGCTAGCTACTGCCTTCCCTTAACAAATTATAGTGAATTGTGCTATCTACTTTTACCATGCAATCTTCTGCTATAGTGTATATGTTCTATATGTTGTGCAATGTGGTGTTCAGTTAACTGCTTGGTTCAATTCTGCAAATGTGATGTTCAATTCTTCAAGGTGCAATATTTCCAAGTTGTTAAGCATGTTGGTTTGGTTAACTATTTGATCTTCTATTACGAGTATCTTATATTGTGCAATGTGGTGCTCATTTAACGTTTGGTTTATTTGTTGTGGTGTTTAGTTAACTGCTTGGTTCAATTCTGCAATGCGATGTTCAATTGTTGTGGCTGCATTCTGTTATTGTATATCATGTGAGGAATAAATCAAATTTGGCTGTACTAAATACATGAGAAACAAATACAATTGCTATATTCCAAGTTGTTAAGCATGCTTGGTTTGGTTAACTGTCTGGTCTTCTATTAGGAGTATGTTATATTTTGCAATGTGGTGCTTAGTTAACATTTTGTTCATTTGTTGTGGTGTTTAGTTAACTGCTTGGTTCAATTATGTAATGCGATGTTCAATTGTTGTGGCTGCATTCTGTTATTGTATACCATGTGAGGAATAAATCAAATTTGGCTGCAGTTAATACACGAGAAACATATGTAGGTGCTAAATTTCCTAGTTATTAATCATGCTTGGTTTGGATAAATGGGTTTTCCATGTGGCTTTAATTAATTTGATGAATCTGCAATGTGCATATTTATCATCAACATATTTTACTGATAGCATGTGAACCCTTACTTAACCTGATGACTAACTACCTTATATGTGTTGCAGGGAAACAATGGGAAGTACTGAGGTTTACAAGATGGTACTAACTATTATACCTTGCCTTTTTTATTCCTTTGACCCATTTCCAATATAGAGACGATATTTATGCACATCCTTGTTTTCAGGCTTCACTGATGATTACCTCTCAAACCACCTCTGTGGTTAGGAAGCAAGGAAAGTTTTCATACAACACCCACGGTTCAATATTGAAGTGTTCCTGAAGAGGTCGAAGGATGGACGGTCAACCATCCACAGGCACTGGCCTAAAGTTGCATAGACCTTCGACATGAATGAAGTCTCAATATTCGCCTTCCACTTCAGCAGTTTTCCAGATGAGATGCATCTCTCTATATACCGTCTATGATGCTAATTTCGAAAGGTTCTAGATGTTGCATGTGAAACTTGCTGCTCGTGAAGTTGTGTAATGAGCTAGCCAAGTGCTGAAGCTATACCATGTTGTACTCCGATGTATTTCAATTATGAAATCCAGCTTCCTTAATATGGATACGGAATATATTATGTGCTTAATATGAATGTCAATTAGATTAGTAAATGGATTATTAATAATAGGGCAATTAGCCTGCTAATTAGCCAATTATCTTGCTAATTGGGTTTTCCTATTGCAAACGGTTATGGAGAAAACACCATGGGCGATGATCTCAAGCAACGCACACAGTTTCTAGGAATAAACCGTGTTGGATCAATGAACAATCACACACGACATTCTGTTCAAAACTGTTTGCATTATGATAACCCACAAGTATAGGGGATCCATCATAGTCGTTTCGATAAGTAAGAGTGTCGAACCCAATGAGGAGCAGAAGGAAATGATAAGCAGTTTTCAGTAAGGTATTCTCTGCAAGCACTGAAATTATCGGTAACAGATAGTTTTGTGATAAGGTAATTTGTAACGGGTAACAAGTAATAAAAGTAAACAAGGTGCAGCAATGTGGCCCAATCCTTTTTGTAGCAAAGGACAAGCCTGGACAAACTCTTATATAAAGGAAAACGCTCCCGAGGACACATGGGAATTATCGTCAAGCTAGTTTTCATCATGCTCATAGGATTCACATTCGTTGCTTTGATAATTTGATATGTGGGTGGACCGGTGCTTGGGTACTGCCCTTCCCTGGACAAGCATCCCACTTATGATTAACCCCTCTTGCAAGCATCCGTAACTACAAAACTAGTATTAAGGTAAACCTAACTGTCGGTGTCAAAACCGTCGGATCTCGGGTAGGGGGTCTCGAACTGTGCGTCTAAGGCGGATGGTCACAGGAGGCGGGGGACACAATGTTTACCAAGGTTCAGGCCCTCTCGATGGAGGTAATACCCTACTTCCTGCTTGATTGATCTTGATGGTATGAGTATTACAAGAGTTGATCTACCACGAGATCGAAGAGGCTAAACCCTAGAAGCTAGCCTATGGTATGATTGTCATTGTTCTACGGACTAAACCCTCCGGTTTATATAGACACCGGAGGGGGCTAGGGTTACACAGAGTCGGTTACAAGGGAGGAGATCTACATATCCGAATTGCCAAGCTTGCCTTCCATGCAAAGGAGAGTTCCACCCGGACACGGGTCGAAGTCTTCAATCTTGTATCTTCATAGTCCAACAGTCCGGCCAAAGGATATAGTCTGGCTGTCCGAGGACCCCCTAATCCAGGACTCCCTCAGTAGCCCCTGAACCAGGCTTCAATGACGACGAGCGCGTCACGCAGATTGTCTTCGGCATTGCAAGGCGCGTCACGCAGATTGTCTTCGGCATTGCAAGGCGGGTTCCTCCTCCGAATACTCCATAGAAGATTTTGAATACAAGGATAGTGTCCGGCTCTGCAAAAAAAATCCACATACCACCGTAGAGAGTATAATATTTCCACAAATCTAATCTGCTGACAATTTGTCATAACGTGACATCACGCCATGGCCCGGTCATTATTCGAACCGTTTTTCTCAACCAGCTACTGCACATATTGCGAGGTGGTTTTATTGGCACGTCTTGTTGAACCAGAGATCGTGTCCCCTTATCACGGGGTTCTCATCAATATGGGTGTGGGTAACCCAATTGTGCTCGTTAGTACGACTCCTCGATTTTAGGTAAGTTCCAAACGGCCACGCGGAGGACGCTTGATATTCGCGCTCTTTATAAAGGGGCCAAAGCATGTCCTTTTCTTCTCGCGCTCAATCCCTCCCTTCCCCCACCCCGAGTTCCAACACCCAAGGCTCAGGCGAAGCATTTCGGACATTCAATCATGTCCGGATCCAACCTTCAGGGCCGGTGGATGGCTTCCTCTGTCACAGAGGAGGACATCAAGAAGCTAACGGAGGCAAGGTATCTGACCGCCGAAATCTTGCACAGGCTGCATACCCGAGGGCAGGTCATCCCCACTCCCGAACCTAACAGGAGTGTCGTATTTGTTTCCCACTTCCTCCGAGGGCCAGGCTTTAGTCTTGATCCCTTCGTCAGAGGGCTCATGTTCTATTATGGGCTCGACTTCCACGATCTAGCTCCAGATTCCATCCTTCACATCTCATCGTTTATCATTGTATGTGAAGCCCTCCTCCGCATCACCCCACACTTCGGCTTATGGCTCAAGACCTTCAATGTGAAGCCGAAGATGATCGATGGGCGACACGCAGAATGCGGAGGTGCCACAACAAGCAAAGGTGTCGATGCCCCATGGCCAAAGGGTTCCTTCCCGGAGATGTCCAACTTATGGCAGCATGAGTGGTTTTACATCATAGCTCCCCGAAGTACTAAGTGGGTGGCTTCCCCCACCTTCCGTTCGGGCCCCTACCACAACTGGCGTCATGGGTCAACAAGGGGCTAGATTGGGGGCGGTTAATGACGTGCCGACATTGCAAAGTCGCATCCGAGATCTCCTGTAGAGGGATGTCAGTCTCATCAAAGTAATGCAAGTTATGCTAGTTCGTCGGATCCTGCCATGCCAACGTCGATCTCTCCGTATGTAGGAGTTCAACCCGAAAGGACTGCGAACTATCCAGCAGTTCTTCGGTGTGACGCTCGAAGAGATGTATGGATTGTTCTTCGGATCACGAATAAAGTGTCTGGACACCACCGAGGATGCGGGTCTCAACTGTAACACCCAGGTAAGTATTTCCTCGACTGAACACGCTGTCTTTTAAATTGCCATAACATAATTTTGAAAAAATTGCTCTTGGCCAGGACTAGATAAGACAGGCAAAGATGATCAGGTGTTCAGCTCCCCTTCCCGAAGGCTCGCCGGATCATGTACTAGTCAGGATGCTGGAGTACGCACCTTATCAAGTGCCCTTGGGAGAAGATAAAGGGAGAGACGAAAAAGCCGAAAGCGAGCCTCACTCATTACTCATCCAAACCGGGGGAATTAGTACCTCCATGAAGGAGGATAATCGGGGAGAAGAATCTGAAATTCCCTCTCCTGAAGGAAGGAAAAGGAACGCTCCTTAAGACTTGGAAACAAGGGTTTCCAAATGAGAGAAGAAACCCTCGCCAGGGGGCCCTGACTCGGCGGGCATCCTTACGCATAGTGCCCGCAAAGGGGTCAGCCCTCCACCGAGCTGTAAGTGAACAAAAGTACTTTTGGTAAATATATTTTGCTTTATTTTCGCAGACAATAACCGAGCATATGTGTTGCAGTCCGGATCGTAGCCCTTCCCGACAGATTTCGTCTTCGGGGGATCTTCTTCCGGAGATGATGGAGAGCGAAACGCCTCCCCTTGTCTCCCCACCTCTTGGGGCAGATGACCCTGAAGTGTCATCATGGAGGATTTCTCCTGATCCGCCGAGGCCAGAAGGTAACCCTTCAGCCACCCGAAGTCCGGAATATTCGGCTCCTAAGTGGAGCAACAGAAAGAGTCCGGGATTGTCCAGTGCGCAACCGGACGTACTGACGGGTCTCTTGGAGCAAGCGGCTATCTCAGAGGAGCACCGTACTTTAATGGGTACGATGGTTGAGAGGATCTCATCTGCCAAAAGTGGGTTGCATGAAGCTTTTACGAGCCCGCTGGCTTTGAGGTACGCAAAGTAATATAAAAAATTTGTTTGACGGTACCGCACATGTTAGGTGTGCTCTATATAGATAGTAGCCCCTGAGACTCTGGTTGCTGTCCCTAGGCGGCAAACAGAGGATCATAGTCCCAGGTAATGATCGCGCTGCTTTCATGTGCAGGCAGCGGAGAGTCTGGTGGCTGGCCGAACTGAGCCAACAACTAGACGCGGCAGATGCTGACATTGCGCTTGTGAACAAGCGGCTTGACGAGGCACAGGGTATGTATTTTCGGGTAGTCAACAACTTTTAATAGGATCATGATGCTAGTATCTATAATATGTTTTGACTGCAGATGGAGACCCTTCGGGCAGAACTTGCCTGAGCCAAGGAACAAGCCAGGAGAAGTGATGCGGCCGCCCTAAAGGTGGCTGGAGACTTAAGAGCCGAACAGGCTGCTCATCGCAAGAGCGAGGATGAAATAGCCAAGATGGTTGTTGAGCTAAAGATGCCGCCGACCGATGTGAGCTTCTTGAAAGGAAAGCCAAAAGAGAGCGGCTGACCTGAAGAGAGCCATGGAGGCAGCCAAGGAAACCCGTTCTCAAATCAGAGCGGCAAAGGAGGAGCTCCGTCAAGCCGGAGATGTCACGGCTGGGAAGCCCTTTTTGATGTGGACGAAGTTCAGAGATCCGAAGTATGCCCCTCTAGATCAATTATGGAGTGCTGCAAACGCGTATTCGGACTTGGCAATGAGTGTTGCTGATGCGACTACGTTTTTCAAAGATCAGGAAGATCACGAAGTGGAGAAGTTTTTTCTGGTTGCAGTTCAGTGCTCCGACGCGTCCGCTGTTGTTAAATGAGCAAATGGTCGAGTGGGCTAAGCTCTATAGGCTGTCCGGGCTTGCCATGAGGTCTGTCGTGGATCATTTTTGGCCGGAAGGACCAAAGCCGAATAGTTATTTTGGTTTAGTGAAACGATTCCTTGGTGTTGTGGAGCATATTGATGCTGTAAAGAGCTCGGCGTGCATAGAGGGTGCGTGGATGGCTCTTGCCCGTGTTAAGACATACTGGGCAGAGATGGATGCCACCACTATTGCATCCCAAGGTCTGGACGTAGGCCAGGTCTCGGCCGAGCACTATTTAGAAGAAGTCCTGGAAGGCGTTTGTTTAATAGAGGCTCAATGCTCGAAGAGTATCATGTTCGAGTGACATGTATCCCCATTGTAAAAATAATATTATTTGAATTATACAGGCTGTATTTATTGCCTGAAGGTATTGTGATGCCTCCTGTGCGGCCGTTTATGTAAGTATATAACCTGAAAGTTTGCAGTCGTCGGCTTCATCCCCCACGCACATAATGCGGGGGTGTTCGGAAAGCACGTATACACATTTGATCCAACGTCTTGGTCCATGAAGGAGGTGATAGCGCGGCGAACAAGGAAATCGGACTATATTGCTTTAATACTTTCACTTAGCCATAGGAGTTTGACAGTGGGGCTACTAGATAGCCCCTGGTACTTCCGCGCTTTATCCGAATATGGTGCGTGTACATACATGGCCGGGAAACCGGTCCTTCATTAATGCGGAGGAATCACGAAGATTCCGCTGAGTCCTTGAGTGGTTGACCAGTCTCGCGCTTTATCATCACAGTCAGTTTTCGGCTTTCTCTACTGAGGTGCTCATCCACATAAACCAGGGCACAATCACAGTAGTTCTCCCGGTGCCACCTTAGCTGATAGAGCGGAACGTAAGGTAGAAAAACACGGGAGCCAGGCAAACCCAACATTTGACCAAAGACATGATTCGGAGCTGATGCATAAAAGGCCAAACTTGCGACGTCGAACACTCCCTAAGGTGTTCGGACTTTACAACATATACCGGCTGAGCAAAGCCCTTGATAATGAACCCTGAATTTCCAGGTACGTGCATCAGTCTGACATGGCAAAAATGCCAATAACGTCAGCATCCCTCTCGGTTGTGCTAAGTATTCGGAGGTTGTGAAGCAACAAGAGACACTGAGAAAGGTTTACACAGGGTCTTAATCTAAAAAGAAACTTTTGAGCGGGGCCCTGCTGCACGTCTGCGCCTGTGTCTCCGTTGTGCCGTGTCCTGGAAGGGTGTAGCACGATTGTCATCTGCAAGAGAGAAAAAACCCAGGTGAAAGTCTACATGCGGAAACTTGGTTATTCTTAATAGACCATTGAAATTCAATCTAAGTGAGGTCCAGCCGAACTATAGTCCTTTTTACATGCGGGAAGCCCCTAGCGCCACCTATGGGGGTATATGCATCGAACCAATCTCGGGTTTATCTGAACTGTTACAGCGAGGGGTGCACCGGACTCGTCTAGCTGTGTCCGCGATCTTGACGACTGGTCATTTATTCTGGTTGGAGTGGTCGTTCAGTGTTCGGCTGCGAAAGCCGCCATACATTCCTCTGCATGTAAGGAACGCTCTGAGTTTCCACTAACTATGATGATGCCACATGGACCGGGCATCTTAAGCTTAAGATAAGTGTAATGCGGTATTGCATTAAAACGAGCGAAGGCTGTTCTTCCGAGTAGTGCTTGATAGCCGCTTCGGAATGGAGGGATGTCGAAGGTTAATTTTTCACTTTGGAAGTTGCCGGGAACCGAATACAACCTCTAGTACTAGAGAGCCCGTGCAGCGGGCCTCTGGGCCTGGTACTACTCCTTTAAAGGTAGTATTGCTTTGGCTGATTCTTGTTGGGTCTATCCCATTTTGCAAACTGTGTCTTGATATATCAGATTAAGACTACTGCCGCCGTCCATAAGGACTCGGGTGAGATGGTATCCGTCAATTATTGGGTCTAGTACCAAGGCAGCCGATCCTCCGTGCAGGATACTAGTCGGGTGATCCTGGCGATCAAAAGTGATTGGGCAGGCCGACCAAGGGTTGAACTTGGGGGTAACGGGCTCTATGGTGCATACGTCTCGGAGTGCACGTGTGCTCCTCCTCTTCGTTACATGAATCATGTTCACTGTTTTGACTTCTGTTAGGAATTTTTTCTGTCCCCCAGTGTTTTGTTGGTGAGGATCATCCTCGTCTTCACTTGGTGTCTCCCTCTCCTTGTGTTCGGCGTTTAGCTTGCCAGCCTGCTTGAAGACCCAGCATTCTCTGTTGGTGTGATTTGCAGGTTTATCGGAGGTGCCGAGAATCTGACATAATCTGTCCAGAATCTTGTTTAGGCTGGATGGTCCATCTCTGCTACCTTTGAATGGCTTTTTCCATTGACCGGGTCGAGAGCCCCTGAATCCGGCGTTTATCGCCCTGTTGTCTGGGCTGTCTTCATTGCTTCGACACTTGCTTTTATTGTGTCGTGGTTTTCCATTGCCATCCCTGACTTCGGATGTGCTTGGGTTGCTGGTGCCACTGCGGGCCAGCCAACTATCCTCGCCCACGCAAAAGCGGGTCATAAGGCTTGTTAGGGCTACCTTGTCCTTGGTTTTTTCTGGCCGAGGTGTCTGGCAAGCCATTCGTCCCGGACACTATGTTTGAAAGCCGCTAGGGCTTTGGCGTCCAGGCAATCGACAATTTGATTCTTCTTGGTGAGGAAACTATTCCAAAGCTTTCGGGATGACTCTCCGGGCTGTTGAATTATGTGACTTAAATCGTCTGCATCCGGAGGTCGGACATAAGTCCCTTGAAAATTGGCCCTAAAAGCATCCGCAAGCTCTTCCCAACTTCCAATTGAGTTTTCGGGGAGGCTCTTTAACCAGTGCCGAGCTGTTCCTTTCAGCTTGAGGGGCAAGTATTTGATGGCGTGGAGATCATCTCTGCGAGCCATGTGGATGTGGAGGATAAAGTCCTCGATCCAGACCCCCGGGTCTGTCATTCTGTCGTATGCCTCTATGTTCACAAGTTTAAATCCTTCTGGGAATTCATGATCCAATACCTCGTCGGTGAAGCATAGGGGGTGCGCGGCACCCCTGTATTTGGGTGTGTCTGACGGTTCTAGTGTTCGATTTTGATTCTGAACTATTATTCTGTCAGTATAGTCATTTGGGCGGCGATGATTCTGTGCCAGAACACACTTCCTAGGTCCGTAAATGGACCTGGTCAAACCGGCTTTTTTGTGTAGGTCCTCACGTAGGTCGTGTGCTGACTTGTGTATGTCACCGTTAGCTGGCCTGTCGCGACCACGGGGTGGCCGGTCCGGTTTCCGTTTTATTTTCTGGCTGAGTGGGCTCTGAGGCCTCGTCGTCAAATTTAGGCAACAACTTGTGCTTTGGATAGCTTTTTGTGTGGCGATTACCGCCGTACTTTTCTTCCGTGTCAAGCACTTTATTCCATCTATTGTTGAGCGTATTCTGCGCGGTCTTAAGCCTTTGCTTCTGCTTCTTCAGGCTCCGCGTGGTTTCAATGAGCCTTTTATAAAGGTTCTCTTGTTCCAAGTGTCTTTCAAGGATGATGTGTGCATCGTCGTCCGGACTATTCATGTCTCTGGAGACAGGTTGATGAGTTTTACCCTCGGGGTCGTCGTGACCGGGCAGCGGCTCCGTACTATGTTCGCCATCCGCTGGTTCACCCTGCTCCACCGATGGGTTTATGTGGTTGTTGTCTCCTTTGGGGTCGACCGGGGTGTTACTCTTTCTTGCACTGTTATCGCTGTTTTTGCCGAGGCGGGATTTGGAGTGGCGCTTACGCCGTCGCTTTGGTTGCTTCTCGAGGAAATTGTCCTTCGCTGCTTCCTCCAGTTCCTCGTCATCATTTTATTTGGGTGTATCCACCATGTATATATCATGTGATGAAGTGGCAGTCTAGTGCCCTGCGGGCGGTGGTTCCTATTCGTCTCCTGCATCATCGTCCATACCGTCGATGTGTTCGGAGCCGAAATCAAGCATGTCGGTTAAGTCGTCGACAGTGGCTACTAAGTGGGTGGTGGGTGGGGAACGAATTTCTTCATCGTCTGCTTCCCACTCGAGCCGGACATAGTTGGGCTAAGGGTCTCCTGACAAGGAGAGAGACCGTAATGAGTTTAGCACATCGCACAAGGGCGAGTGCTGAAAGATATCCATGAAGGTAAACTCCATAATTGGTGCCCAATCGGATTTGATAGGCACGGACGCGGGCGGTCCGGAGTCTGTGGCCGGGGACAAATCCTAGTGTTCGGCAATACAGGTCTCATAGGAGGCGAAGTCAGCATTCGACTCTATCGCTGCTGAGTGTGCGGCCTCCGTGGCGGGGTCCATCCACCCGTCCTCGGACGGTGCGATTTGTTCCGGATTGAGGGCCGGAGTAGTTACAGGTGTGATCTCCCGAACACTGTCCGGCGGCAGAGCTAAATCATGCCCATCGTGACTGTGCAGTGCACCTGACATAGGTTCGAATCCGTCGAAGATCAAGTCTCCGCGGATGTCGGTTGTATAGTTCAAGTTTCCAAACCTGACCTGATGGCCACGGGCATAGCTCTCGATCTACTCCGGATGGCCGAGTGAGTTGGCCTGTAATACAAAGCCGCCGAGTATGAAGATCTGTCCGGGGAGGAAAACCTCACCCTGGATCGCATCGTTGCCGATGATCGAAGGAGCCATCAAGCCTTATGCTGACGACACAGTGGAACTCTCAATGAAAGCACCAATGTCGGTGTCAAAACTGGTGGATCTCGGGTACGGTGTCCCAAACTATGCGTCTAAGGCGGATGGTAACAGGAGGCGGGGGACACAATGTTTACCCAGGTTCAGGCCCTGTCGATGGAGGTAATACCCTACTTCCTACTTGATTGATCTTGATTATATGAGTATTACAAGAGTTGATCTACCACAAGATCGGAGAGGCTAAACCCTAGAAGCTAGCCTATGGTATGATTATCGTTGTCCTACGGACTAAACCCTCCGGTTTATATAGACATCGGAGGGGGCTAGGGTTACACAGAGTCGGTTACAAGGGAGGACATCTACATATCCGAATTGCCAAGCTTGCCTTCCATGAAAAGGAGAGTCCCACCCGAACACGGGACGAAATCTTCAATCTTGTATCTTCATAGTCCAACAGTCCGGCCAAAGGATATAGTCCGACTGTCCGAGGACCCCCTAATCCAGGACTCCCTCACTAACCATAGCATGAAACATGTGGATCCAAATCAGCCCCTTACGAAGCAACACATAAACTAGGATTTATGCTTCTGTCACTCTAGCAACCCATCATCTACTTATTACTTCCCAATGCCTTCCCCTAGGCCCAAACAATAGTGAAGTGTCATGTAGTCGACGTTCACATAACACCACTAGAAGAAAGACAACATACCTCTCATCAAATATCGAACGAATACCAAATTCACATGACTGCTTATAACAAGATTTCTCCCATGTCCTTAGGAACAAACATAACTACTCACAAATCATATTCATGTTCATAATCAGAGGGGTATGAATATGCATAAAGGATATGAACATATAATCTTCCACCAAATAAACCAACTAGCATCAACTACAAGGAGTAATCAACACTACTAGCAACCCACAGGTACAAATCTAAGGTTTTGAGACAAGGATAGAATACAAGAGATAAACTAGGGTTTGAGATGAGATGGTGCTGGTGAAGATGTTGATGGAGATTGACCCCCTCCCGTCGACAGGATCGATGGTGATGACAATGGTGATGATTTCCCCCTCCCGGAGGGATGTTCCCCCAGCAGAACAGCTCCTCCAGAGCCCTAGATTAGTTCCGCCAACGTTCCGCCTCAAGAAGGCGGCGCTTCGTCCCGAAAGCTTCCTCCTTATTTTTTCTAGGCCAAAAGACTTCGTATAGCAAAAGATGGGCACCGGAGGCCTGCTAGGGGGCCCATGAGGCAGGGGGCGCGCCTAGGGGGTAGGACGCGCCCCCACCCTGGTGGACGGTGGGTGGCCCCCTCTGGTGCTTTCTTCGCCCAATATTTTTTATATATACCAAAACTGACTTTCGTGGAGTTTCAAGACTTTTGGAGCTGTGCAGAATAGGTCTCTAATATTTGCTCCTTTTCCAGCCCAGAATTCCAGCTGCCGGCATTCTCCCTCTTCATGTAAACCTTGTAGAATAAGAGAGAAAAGGCATAAGTATTGTGACATAATGTGTAATAGCAGCCCATAATGCAATAAATATCGATATAAAAGCATGATGCTAAATGGATGTTATACTTATGGGTATGAAGCTTTAATCGGACACAGAGAAAGATAGGGGCTTATAGTTTCGCCTCCCAACCTTTTACCTCAACGGTAATGTCAACAATAATAGTTTATGAAAAACCCACATCCAATTAGCTATATATATCAGGATCTTTCCAACACACAGTGCTTGCCAAAGGATAAAATGTAAAAAGGAAAGGTGAAGATCACCGTGACTCTCGTATAAAGTGTAAGACAAAAAAAAGATAGGCCCTTCGCAGAGGGAAGCAGAGGTTGTCATATGTTTTTATGGTTGGATGCTTGAAATATTAATGCAAAAGAATGTCACTTTATATTGCAACTTGTGATATGGACCTTTATTATGCAGTCCGTCGCTTTTATTTGTTCAACATCACAAGATCATATAAAGATTATTTTCTCCACATTAATAGATCATACATATTTAGAGAGCAATTTTTATTTCTTGCAAGAAAGATAACTTACTTGAAGGATCTTACTCAATCCATAGGCAGATATGATGGACTCTCATGGAAAAAATGATTTTAAGGATATTTGGAGGCACAAGTAGTATCTCTACTTGGTGCAAATAATTTGGCTAGCATGAGGGGGAAAGGCAAGCTCAACATGTTGGATGATCCATAGCAATATAAATTATTTCAGATGTAAGAAAATATTCCCAATACGTTGTCTTCCTTGTCCACCATCAACTTTTTAGCATGTCATATTTTAATGAGTGCTCACAATCATAAAAGATTCCCAAGATAGTATATTTATATGTGAAAACCTCTCTTTCTTTATTACTTCCTATTAATTGCAACGATCACCAAAACTATGTTTGTCAACCCTCAACAACTTTTATTCATCATACTCTTTATATGTGAAGTCATTACTCTCCATAAGATCAATATGATCTCTTTATTTCTTTTTATTCTTTTGCTTTTTTTATTCCCTCAAGATCATAGCAAGATAACAAATCCCTTGACTCAAAAGTAATCTTTATTATATATAGCTCACGGACTCGATTACATAGATAAGGATCAACACAAAACTCAAAGCTAGATCATCTTAAACTTTATTCTACTAGATCAAGATATAATCACTACAAAAAAAGACACATCCGTGACATTTTGGGCCGAACGAAATTTTTTTCTATCATACATATGACACTTCTGTGACGATAATTGGGACAAAACCCGGTATCATCATAGATGTGGTGGGCTCCTACTTCTATGACAAAAAATCATGACAGAAAAATGGGCTTTTAGTCCTGGGAGGGCCGGAGACGCAGCTGCATGACATTCTTTGGGCCGTCCATGACAAAAAAAACCATGGTAGAAGCGAGGGGGAGGAAAATTTGGGGAGTTCCCGGTTACGGTGGGAGGTCGGGGGCTGAGTGATGCGCGTTTCTCTCGTACACGTACGCGCGTGTGTGCGAGGTGTTGGCTCTAACTGAACCCGAGCGAGGCGTTGGGCTCTAAATGAACCCGAGCGATTGCACTGCAGGCTACACGTTACTGAATCCAAGCGATCGATCGATGGCTGTTAACTGAACCCTATCGAGCGATTCCTTCGCTACTGCTGCTAACTGAAGCCAATCGATGCTGCCTCTGGATGAACAGTGAGTGTTGCAAGGGGGTTTGGATGAACAGTTCCTGATGGGGGTGGATGAACAGGACCCCGTGGTGTTGCCTCTGGATGAACAGGACCCCGATCAATCGAGCTGGTTGGGGCTGGATGAACAGGACCCCGTGGAGGGCTGGATGAACAGGACCACCCCGTGGAGGGCAGGATGAATAGTAGACGGTGGAGGGTAGGATGAACAGTAGCCCGTGGAGGGGTGGTTGAACATGAGCCCATGGAGAGGGTTGGTTGAACAGTAGCCGGTGGAGTAGCGCGCGGTGGAGGCTGGATGAACAGGGGCCCGTGGATGAACAGTCGCAGGTGGAGGCAGGAGGAGGTCGACGGTGGATGAACAGTAGCTCGTGGAGGCTGGAGGGGGTCGACGGTGGAGATGAACAGTATCCCGTGGTGTCCCGTTTTACGGTACGCCACACCCCTCCCGATGAACAGGACCCCATTTCGACCGTAGCGCTCCAACACAAGTCCGTTTCCTCCGTTTTGCGGTACGCCACACACCTCCCAATCAACAAGACCCCCGTTTCCTCCGTTTTGCGGTACGCCAGACCCCTCCCGATGAACAGGATCCCGTTTCGAACATGGCCGGTCGAACACAAGGCCGTTTCCTCCGTTCTGCGGTACGCCAGGCCTCGTTTCCATCGCCTATTCCATCCAAGCCCTCCCGATGAACACGACGCATTCCGTTGCCTTCCCATGAACACGACGCATTCTGTTGCCTCCCCATGAACACGACGACGACGCTGTTTCTCCGTTCTGACGCAGGCATGTACACGAGCCCTGGCCGTACGTATGCGCGAGAAGGCGTTCGAGACCCCGCCCGTATGTACACATACGTGGCCGTATTTTCTTTCTTGCGCCCTGGCCGTTGTACGTACGTGTACATGCTACGTGCGCGCCTCTACTACAACATGTGCGCGCCTCTACATCGACCAGTATATATGTACGTACATGTTTGCGACCAGAGTGACAACGCTACGTACGCTTCGACCTGGTGGGTCCTGACTGTCAGGCACTTCCTTGTGTGCGAAGATGTAGTTGGTGGGTCCCAGCAGTCAGGGGGGCGAATCGTTTTTTTTTTGCCCGGACGCACTTCCTTGTGTGCGAAGGTGTAGCTGGTGGGTCCTAGCAGTCAGGGGGGAACGTTTTTTCGCAAAATACGGTGGCCCATCCGGTGGGTCCCCACTGTCAGGTGGAGGAATAATTATTTTGCATGTAATAAGGAGGCACTTCCTTGCTGCGGCCGTGGACCCAGCTGTCAGCCTCTCTACGTGCAGTCCACGTCCGATGCAAGTCGTTCCTTAACCATGTTGACCACGCCGCGCCGAGAGCACCAGGGCGGTGGACGACGGCGAGGCCTAGGAAGGGGACGACAGGGAGCCGGGGAAGACGCAGCAGTGGAAGCCCGCGTGGAGAGGAGTACGATGGTTCACTGGTTCAGCTATGGTGTGAGGCTGCCGTCGCCGCAGGGCCTGGCCAGCGGTGGGAATAGTAGGGGGCAGTGAGGCCTCCGTGGCAGCACAGCCGGCCACGGGAGGCAGGAGCATGCGGCACGACCGGCGCTGCTTTGGGCGGCTGGAGCAAGAAGACCAGAGGTTGAAGAAGCACTACGACCGTTGGATGGACATCGTACGGTCACTGGAGCTAGAATCATTCATATTGACTAAAGTTGACAAAGGCCCCCGTCCCAGTCAACTTAGTAGGCCCACAAGTCAGCCTCCCACCATGGTGGGGCCCAGCTAAAAGGGGAGTATTCATTTTTTTGTGCGTAATAAGGAGGCACTTCCGGTGGGTCCGAGCTGACAGCGGGGGGAAAGTTTTTTTTCACAAAATACGCTGGCCCGTCCGGTGGGTCCGAGCAGTCAGGGGGGAAACCTTTTTTCGCGAAATAAGGTGGCCCATCCGGTGGGTCCCTGCTGTAAGGTGGAGGAATAATTATTTTGCGCGTAATAAGGAGGCACTTCCTTGCAGCCGCCTGGACCCAGCTGTCAGCCTCTCCACGTACAGTACTCTTCCGATGGAAGTTGGTTGTTGACCACGTTGACCACGCCGCGCTGAGAGCACCAGGGCGGTGGTCTGGACGACGGCAAGGCCTAGGAAGGGGACGACGTGGAGCCAGTGAAGACGCAATAGTGGAAGCCCACATGGAGAGGGGTACGAGGGTTCACTGGTTCGGCTGCGGTGTGAGGCTGCCGTCGCCGCAGAATAACAGGGGGTGTGGGTGAGTGGAGGGATGGCCTGGCCAGCGGTGGGAGTAGTATGGGGGCGGTGAGGCCTCCGCGGCAGCACAGCCGGCCACGGGAGGTAGGAGCAGGTGGCACGACCGGTGCTGCTTTGGGCGGCTGGACCAAGAAGACCAGAGGTTGAAGAAGCACTACGGCCGTTGGATGGACATCGTACGGTCACTGAAGCTAGAAACGTTTATTATTGACTAAGTTGACAAAGCCCTTGGTACGCTCCAACTTAGTAGGCCCACAGGTCAGCCTCCGAAACGGTGCGCCCCAGATGTCAGGGGGAGGAATCATTTTTTGGGCAACTGAAGCTAAGAATATCCGAGATTGAAGAAGAAGCACGACATCCATTGGATAGACATCCAACGGCCACTGCTGCTAGAACCGTGTGTTGACTATAATAAGTTGGCAAAGCCTTGCATATGCGTCAACTTATTTTTTTAGGGGACGCGTCACTTAGTAGGCCCACAGGTGTGTGGCAGAGAACTTATAGCCCATTTGCATTTTGTAAGAATGTACAACCCATTTTGGAATTCTAATGGAATTTACAACAACCCATTTATAGTTTGTTAAAAGTACAGCCCATTTTCTAGCTAGGACAATGATTAATAATTTCAACCAACCGTTGAAGACAGAATTCAATAAAATTTCCCACATTTTGATGGGCTCCAAAATATATTTATCCTGAAATTTCTAGTGAGATTAAATATAAATTTGTATTACGTAAAAATCAAATGAAACATTGCGCGCGCAACAATGAAAATTTAAGATTTTCAAAATCCATAAATAATATTTTATAAACTAATTTCGTGTTTGGTGCTTTTTTTTCTAGTTACTGCCCAGTTTTTATAATTACATCCCATTTATAATTTTTTAAAGCCCATTTTCCTGTTAAGCCTAATGCATCCCTCCTAGGAAAGATTTGCAGCCCAGTGGGGCGGAGAATAACAAGTTGACCTTGCCTGGGTATTCCTCAAAAAGACATATAGCTGGGCTAGCCATTTTCATCTTGAAAAAATTATTATCTGAGCTGGATATCTGGCCTGGGCTAGACGGGCCACAACCCGCCCAGTTAATACCCTGCTCTCCTCTGAACAACAACGAAATCATCGCCAAGAAAAACTCTGCAGTGCTCACGCCTCAAAAACACAAATACTGCTCGAGCTGCTTTGTCCCATCTGTCGGACGCACCTTGTGCAATTCTCTCGTTTATAATGACTACATAGGTTGACAATGGTGTGGGACCGTGATGTCACGAAACCAGAAGAAAGCAAAAAAGAATATAGTTGTACATAATAAGGAGGCACTTGCGTATGTACGGCCATGGCCCTAGTGGGTCCCTAGTGTCATCCAGTCAAAATAAAGTCATCTCCTGAATCCTCATGTTCATTGACGATGTTAACAATGCTCAGCGCCACGACGAGCGCAACAACTCGAAGGACAACGGAGAGGGCCTCGCGGGCCCTACGGATGGTCTGATACAGCGCCCACTACTCATTCAGGAAGCCCGGATCATCAGACACCTATGAGCACCTTCGAGAAACAGAGACGGCATAAAACGGCAAGGCCGCGCTTGGGAGCTCTGGTTTATTTCAAACCTGTATTAACATACAAGTGTAATTTACTCGTCATCAAAAACAATGCGTAAAATACAGGCGTAATGAAACTGAGGGCCCGAGGTCTGTAATTAAAACCAGAGGGTTACGCGTGTAATTTGAGAGACCGGTGTATATTTTACGAGCACTGCTATATGGACGACATTACCAGATGATACATGCACGACATGCATATCATGCCATCCATGGGCAAGGCTAAAACAACATCTAACGACTGGATTAGCAATCGTCCGAGTGTCGTTCAGCGTTTTTATCATGTGTTAAGTACTTCTGATATTTTGCTAGTCGAAATCGACCAACCAAGCGCCTTCGCCCCAGACCATCTGCTTTAATTTACAAGCGTCAGTTTTACAAGCGGTTTTGGTTGGAAAACGACGATCCAATCACGGCCTAATATGATGAGTTGGTCGGAAGATCATATGGTTTCACGTCTAACCTACCCAACTTGTCGTATAGGCTATGAATGAAACATCAGACGATGAACTTCTTAAGCACAAAAACAACAAAAGAGGAGGATCTTCTTAACAAGCAAATCACTGGCATTAGATCGACATGCAAAACAATACGAAGCATTATTCTCAGGAGGCACGGTGAACAGCTCGTATGCCGCATGCCACAACATTCCAAGCTCAACTTTGCAATCAAACACAAGGCCTGGCATTACATAGACAATATTCAGAACAAACTCTTAACACAGGAATACCTCAGCAGAGTAACTATTTACTTCTAAACTGAACACAGGAATTGGAAAAAACACTCGACGCTGCTCACAGCAAGGGCGTCCCACTCAAAAATATCAAATGCATGTCTTCTGGCTAACATCAATGAGCAAATTTTGACAAGGTTTTCCAATTCCAATATATTAAAATAACGTCTTCTTGCTAACATCAATGATTAAACGTTGACAAGCTTTTCCCATTCAAAATATGTAATGCCTATGACCGTGGAGTCCTGTCGTAGCTTTTATACCTGTTTGGGCACTTTTTGCCCAGGGCACTCCATGTAATTGTTAAATTGCCAATGGTCTCTGCATACTAGTCATGTCACCAGTGTCTAATAATACTCTGTAAAGCTTCTCGCTCATTCCTTCTGTATTGTAGTGCAAACAGTGACTGCTTCTTTCTGCAAAGTGGAACGACCAACTAGACCCAGTAATGCAGCAGTTTGCCTTAGACATTGGCTCCTTTTGTGCAGTTCAACTAAAATCGAAGTCGGAATAAAACCGAGCTTTAATTTTGATATCCCTGTAAGCAACAATAGGTATAAGGGAAACAATTACTAAGAAATAACGGTTGATGACTTGTACTCCCAGAAGAAAAGCATCTACTGATCTACTTTATCTTAATGGGAAACAAAGCAGGAGAGTAGCAATTCTCCATCAGTGTGATTCATTCATATTGACTGAGACATTATCTTAACAATGCCTTGTTTCAACATGTATAAAGAACGACAAAGCTTATAAAGGGGGTGATGCTGAATTTGTTGTAACAAAGCAACAAGCATCATGTCTGGGTTGGTCCCATTTTTGTTCACTACTTAATGGGAAAAGACAGCAATACAATAGCTTCAATTCATCATTTATTTAAAACAGTGCCAATACAAGTAGCACAGCATCTCAAAACACACTGCACGATCATGTGGATGAAGGCAAGTACCAACCTGTCATGACGCACACAAGATCACGTACGAATCTACCAACATGAATAGGAAATCCAATCTCGTTTTGTGCAGTTGCACTACAATCAAGCATAGTGTTTCGCGTAGCAAAGCAAAATGTCACAATAGCAACAAGTTGAATAGATATCCCTGTATAAACAGAGGCAGAAAAGGAATCAATTACTGGCTAATAAAGGAGGATGAAACATGCGGCCACAAAAATGGTAATCCCGCCAATCCCTAACAAGTGTTACAGTTTTGAAATAAGATTCAGTAGTTAATTCTGAGAGTGGCATCAATTACTGGCTTATAAAGGGGTGATGCTGAATTTGTTGTAACAAAGCAACAAGCATCATGTCTGGGTTGGTCCCATTTTTGTTCACTACTTAATGGGAAAAGACAGCAATACAATAGCTTCAATTCATCATTTATTTAAAACAGTACCAATACAAGTAGCACAGCATCTCAAAGCACACTATACAATCATGTGGATGAAGGCCTATACTAACCTTTCATGAGACAACCAACATAAAATACGAATCTACCAACACGAATAGGAAATCCAATCAAGTTTTGTGCAGTTGCACTGAAATCAAGCAAAGTTGCTGGTGTGACACTTAAGTTTTCTATAGCAACAATTTGAATGGATATCCCTGTTTTAAGAGGCAAAAAGAAAACAATTACTGGCCAATAAAGGAGGATGAAACATGCGGCCACAAAAAGAAGCATCTAACTTATCTTGATGGAAAACAAAGTATAGGACAGTGGCATTTCTAAAACGATTGCATTGATTCATATTAACAGAGAAATTCTTTTAAAACAGATCAGTAGTTAATTCTGAGATTAACAACAGCAAAATAGCTGCATGGGACATGCCAGCACCATGTGCGTCCACACGTATAAATGGGTGATGCAGAGTATGTAGCCAAGCAGCATATATGCGCTGGTCCCATATTTGTTCTCTTTGAACCTTCTTCCTATGTGAGGGCAGCAAATCTAGTCGTGCACAAACTACCTGACCCCCTAGTTTCTTTCCCTTTTCAACAAAGAGTTCGGTTCCTTACAGATGTGTGTACTGGGTTACCCCCCTTTTCCCTTTTCGACCTACAAAGCGGCTGGATAACCAGTCTATACTACTTTCCGCCCCTCCTTTCCTTGTTGAACCACGTCCTAAATTCTTGCTCCAGCCCAGCACACCCTTCATTCCTCTTTGAACCAAGACCTAGATTCGACTACAGATCGAAAAAGATCCACATGCAGCTAGAGCAACGATGGTTTCAAAGAAACTTATACCTTAGGGTCGTCGGGATGTGGCAAGGCGTGCGGCGGGAGGCCGGATCTGCCCACACTAAGTACGGCAGCGAGGAAGAAGGGGTCGGTGGCCCTCCCGCACAGGCGTTGGGTGAAAGAGAACAGCGCAGCCGACAGTGGATTGCCTCCCTCGCCGAAGGCGATAGAGTGAACGCTGCACCTCCTACCCTTCCCGGTGCGACGGGATACGGACGCCTCCTTCACCAGCTGTGAGGGGGGAGAGAGAGACAAGAGGCCAACGCAGTCTTGTATAGATCTGGTGAAGAGAGGGTGACAGACTGTGAATATAGCAAACCCTAGCAAATGTATCTAGACTCATTTTAGTGCTAGATACCTCCGTATCTAGACAAATCTAAGACAGGTAATTCGGAATGGAGGGAGTAACATATATGTAGTGCGCGAGCATTTGGTGAGTGCAAACCCTAGCGAACAAGCGCTGAGGCTCCCGCTTATATATATACTACTGTAGTACGGACTGAGCTCCGGTGCCTTCACTACACCTGCTTTTGGCTGTATGACAGGTGAGCCAGCCACATTTTGGGCCCACCTGTCGTAAAACCCTAGCGAAAATTGCACCAACATGAAAGACGACTGCGTCTCCAACACAACCAAGGTGAACTAACGAAGGATATCATCTTTGTGCGTAACAAGCAAAGAGCACTGATGGAAGACATCTTGTTTTTCGTCGAAAATCGATTAGCTTCACCAGTCGACACAACCATGACGCGCAACCATGAGCATCGATAGGTCATCGTGGTGATGCATCATCCATTTGGCATCAAGTTTGGGTGAGGCACCTAAGAAGTTTGACAAATCCTCATTGTGGTCTATTTCTTCACAGTAATCAAGCTCGAGGAAGGAAGAACCACGTGGCAGAGGACAGTGAGGCGGAACAACAATGGCCATCCAATTTTGTGCAGTTCCACTAAAATTGAGGAAGACATGCCCGGGTATGGAGACACGCATCGCTGTTTCCAAAAATATAAAAAAGGGTTAGCAACGACATCTCAATTGTCAATAAGAATTAATGAAAAGTACACCAACAAACAGAAGCATCATAATTATCTTGATGGGAACTAAACCAGGATACCCAAGAAAAAAAGCATTTCTTCATTTAACCAGTGATAGTACTACCACCATATGGACAATGACCGCACAACCACCATGTACTTTTTGTCGAAACAACATGTATACCTCCACCGAGGCATAAATTAGGACAACTTTTTGAGTGGCATTTCCTCTATAATAGTACTAGTAGGTGATGTTGGACCAGCCGACGAACCCTAGCTACTATGCATGGGGAGCTGGGGAGTAGTCGCATAGAAGAAAACCCGCACGCATCGACCTGGGGAGCTGGACCAGTACAAGAAGTTATACCTCAGGTGGGCGAGATGTCGTTTAGGCGGGCGGGATCTGCCCACACGACGGCAGTGAACAAGGGCGCGGAGGATCTTCGTCCGCGCCAGCGCCAGCTCCGAGAGGACGGTGCACATCGACTTCCTCCGTCGCTGACGGAGACAACATCAACGCTGCACCTCCTCACCTCCCGCAGTGGACGGGATTCATCCGGATCTATGACCACCGGTGCGGAGAGAGATAGAGTGGACACTGTCATCTTGTTTTGATATGGAGAGGGTGAAAGAGTGAGACGCGAGAAACTCTATCAAACAAGAGGCTATAATGGAGTAAAAAAAATCTCTCCATAGCAGTGGTTTTAAATAGAATACGCGTGTTCCCAGAAAAAAGAAACGAAAACTGGTGGACAATTTTTAAGGGTCTGTCTAGGACACATCTAGATGTGACATAGTTATGTCACATATAAGTTGATGTCCACTCTGTTTGTGGTCTTTTCCTAGTTTTTTTGTTTCTTGTTGCTACATTATATACTTGTGGGAGCTTAGATGTGATATCCTTAAATAACATCTAGATGTGAATTAGACAAACTGATTTTCTAATGTACCAAGAATGAAAACTCGATCAAAAACACGCCCCCGCTTCTAGGTCGCGAGAGTCGTCGCGCACACACACATAGACATAGACATGCATATCCCTGTTTACTTAAAATTCCATTTCCATCTCCATCTCCAAACATATTTGTCCAACTGGCACATTATTTACATTGTTAATTATATAAGCAGCAATATTAACGTACATCATCTCTTGTTTGTGCACGTCCGGACCGCTGCCACGGCCGGTCCTGACCAACCCGAACCCTCTTCATAACCCGCGCGTGCTTCCCGCCCGAAACGGTCAGTGCCGCATTCATGCCCGGCCAGAGCGAACGCGACCTCTCACTGGCGCCGGCATTGATTGCGGCACGCCAGCCGAGAGAGCGTCGCCCGTGCCACTTCCGGGTGCACGCGACTGCTCCGCGTTCAATGGTCGCAATAGCCGGCTACAACATGCGCGATCTCTTCCAGTAGTAAGTTCTTGGGAGTCCGTGCTACAGCTAGCTGTCCTCCCCCAACTCATCAATCTCTTCCAGTAGTGCTAGTACTCCATGGCGCGATCCATCGACAAGCAGGCGGGAAAGTTATGGTATACTACTCGGTTTGCAGTGAGTGGCATGCCGAGCGACCGTGTGGGGTCGAGCCATGGAGGAGGGTGAGACACGAACACGACAAACGTGATTTAAACGTTGGTTTTGCTCGATGGCGCGATCCAATGAAATGAAACGTTGGTTTCTCTCCGTTTCCATTTTTTCTCTAGAAAAATGGAAACTTTTCCACTCCATTTTCATTCATATTCCAAGGTTTCCCCGTTACAACATTCCATCAAATACAAAGGAAAACTAACACGCATGCTGATGCATCTCAATGATTCACAGATCATAGCCAATATTTACTTCACAACTAAAGAAAAAAGTTGTGAGAGCGTGTACGATAGAAAAACTATTGATGGGGTCACTACGACTAAAACCCTAAACCCTAAACATGATTTAATTTCCTGGCCAGGTAGAACCTGTCGAAGGAAAGACGGCTGGCACCCTCGGATCATACGATGCTTTTGTGCAGTTCCACTAAAATCGACCTGAGCATCCCTGATGGCAAAGATATTGAAGAAGTGTGCTTAGAATAATAGTACTGGCACTAGTTCATGAGACATAAAGTCATCACAGGTAGAAGCCGGTAGAAGTAGAGAAAGATCGACATGGAGATGGAGCTACGACAGTGGAGCAAGCCGGCTCCAAAAGGAAGATGGACTACCTAGGACGTCGGGCTGTAGCTAGAAGGGCGGCTGGGACGCGGCATCGGCCCATACCGCGGTGACCCCCGATTGGGACACACCGACTGTGGGTTTTCTCCCTCGCCGATGTCGATCGCGTCTACGCAGAACATTGTTCCCTTCTCCCATCTGCGGGATCAGGCCCGTCGTTCTATGCTTGTGAAGAGAGCAACCTAAGCAAGCAGGCTTGTAGCTTAGGCTCCTGCTAGTGTATATATAGTGGTTTTCTTTTTCTCTCCATATCAACCATTTTATATTGTGTACGTGTCATTCAAGAGTGAAATGATGGTTGCTTCTTCCGACTAACTTACTGTGTGATTTGACTACTCCTTAGTGCCCCCTACACGTACTCCCCTAACGTGTATGCAACAGTCACACGTACACATGGACGCAAAAACGCGCGCGACGCCCTAATGCATGCATGTCGGAGCACACGACGGAACACACACGGTCACGCTCAAGTGCTCAACCTACATGTGCATGCACACACATACTCAGTCACGGTAAGCTAGTGACCGTATGAACACCGGAAAATATATATATTGAGCGCAATGAGCGTATTATGAAGTCCATTGACCGTATTTTTACAAATATACAGTAATAGACAGTGTATTTATCTCGTTTGAAATTAAGCCATATTAACCGGAGAGGAGGCAGCATGGACTACCATTACTTTGCTGTGTCCCGTCAACTTGCCGAACGAGGCGAAGGTTGCAGGGCAGGAGAAGCTTGCGCGCGGTGGCTCGCATGACAAGGAGAAACTTTTAACTAATGCAAGCTCTCCCTCGCTCAGGCGGTGGACGTGCATGTCAATTCCTATAGAGAAAGAGATGTCATTTGGTGCATAGGATAGGATTTTTTCCATTGAGTCTAGGATAATGTTTTTTCCTCCCAAACGTGAAGGATTGAATCCTATCCTACATAGGAATAGGAATCCATTCCTACAAACCAAAGGGCTTCAAAGGAATTTTTCCTTTGCAAATCCTATCCTATAGAATTCCTACAAAAATCCTACAAACCAAAGGAGGCCTTACTAGTACTACTACTATAGTCCATAAAGGTACATACTATACTAGTACTAGGAACCGGATGGACGAGCGTCTGCACTCTTATTATAATTTTAAAATGTGATAAAGCAATCTTCAACACATTTGGTTCTCTTCGAGGGTTCTCACATGTGATAATGGATGTTGATTGCATGGAACACTAGCCACAATTCTCGCTTAATTCTGGCTCATATCCTGTTACAAATAGTAGCGCTCAGTAATATTTCCTCTTTTTTTGTTATTCAGCATGTAAACAGGTCAGCAAACCTTGCGGCACATCTTCGTGCGAATCGTGCTTGCTGCACTTTGAATGTGGCTGAGAGCTGGCTTGATGAAACACCTTGCTTCCTACTTCTTCTTTTGTGGGGTACCTCACTTCCTAGTGACCAGTGTCTTGGCTAATCATCCTAAGAATGCTTATATATGAATAAAGCTCTCTCATTTACCCGCAAAAAAGATTAAGCCATATTAACCAGAAAGGAGGGAGTATGGACTAGCACTACTTTTTGGTGTGTCCCGTGAACTCGCAGAACGAGGAGAAGCTTGCAGGACAAGGTGAAGCTCGCTTACGCCTTTTGACTAATGCAACCTACCCTCGGTGGACATGCATCAGTCCATTCAGTGTCAGATTGTCAGAGGCATACACTATAGTACCCAACATGCGAAGTACCATCATTGTTCGACTTCACAAAGGGGAGAAGAGCCAAGCGCAGTAGTACGCGTACTTGGTTTTGCACCTTCATACTACTCCACCCTCCGTCATAGTTTACAGGGCGTGCTTCATTATGATGCATTTCTCTCAATGCATTTCCACCACCAGAGAGACTTTAGACGCATTTGGTATAATGCTCAATTAATTAGGGCGTGGTAACCGCAATCAACTCCACAATTTTCTCTCCATGTACTGTACTACTACGGAGTGCAGGCATGTGTGTACCCGGGGTGGAAGCACTGCATGCATGTGTGCACGCATTATTCCCTCTAGTAATAGATGCCGTGCTATAACTACCAATGCTATTTTTCAGGCCGATCGCTAGTCGCCTTGGTCCCATAGATTTATTTTTTCTAAAGCGCGTTGTATAAACAGTGACGGATGGAGTAGTATGAGTGGATTCAAAGAAGAGCGTATTGATGGTTGCTTCTTTAGAGGAACTTACAGTGGGAAAGGTGGGGCTTATGATTTGACTACTCATTACTCACTATTAATGCGGTGCAACGACCGGGCTGAGTCTCCCATGTGGTTGTGCACTACCCCCTCGGTTCTTAAATATACTCCGGAGTATTTGTCTTTCTAGAGATTTCAACGAGTGACTACTCTCTCTCTCCCTCTCTCAAATATTTGTCTTTTTAGAGATTTCAAATGGACTGGCACATACGGATGTATATAGACATATTTTAGAGTGTAGATTCACTCATTTTGCTCCGTATGTAGTCACTTGTTGAAATCTCTGTTAAGACGAATAGAATATTTAGGAACGGAGGGAGTACATATATGAAGCAAAATGAGTGAATCTACACTCTAAAATATGCTCGTTTGAAATTTGTAAAAAGACAAATATTTAGGAACGAAGGAGTATAATTTTGTGCATGGCACATGGACCCGGATGATGAAGAGGCTTCTGGCAATGCTATCAAGCTTCTGTCATTTGTTTACATAATTGACGTACTATACAAATAATTTTCCAGCGACATGAAATTGTACAATGGTGTGAGCTTTCAGCCTTTGTTTCGCGTGTCTTGCCATCGATGCTCTTTCGGAAACAATAAAAAACTAACTTACTTGCTAATGCATGTCAATTATTAGCAGATCAGAGCTAATAATTACATCACAACTGAAGACAAAGTTGTGAGAAGGTGTTAAATTAAAATTGATCCATGCTTTCATTGGCAGCAACGTCCCACCAGGTCTGTCTAAATCAACAAGGCATGTTGGGAAAAAAGTAGCTGTCTGGAGCATGCAACATTCTGATCATTTTTTGCAGTTCCACTAAAATAGAGCTGAGCATCCCTGTTCCAAAGATATCAAGTGTGATTACGATAATAGAGGACTGCTGATGAAACAATAAACACACAAATAGAAGCCGGTCACCTTTGTAGTCTCTCTTAAGACTAACTAGTTGGAGAAGATTAGGCTCGGAGTTGGATGAGGAGGATAGAGCAAAACCAATCTCCGTTTGTGCAGTCGCACTGAAATGTAGAGACATTGCCCATGTGACATTTTGGTACAACTGCACAAAACACTCTTAAGAAAAAAGTGATTTGTGCAGTTCACCAAAAGGTCGCAATAGCAACGACGTGAAATGGATAGCCCTTTTTGCAAAAAAGAGGTAGAAAGGAAACAATTAATGGCCAATAACAGTTGATGACACATGCGACGACAGAAAAGAAGCATATTCCTTGTCCTAAGGGAAGATAACAACATGGTTGTGTTTGTCTAAAACAATGTGAGGACGAGAATGCAATATGGAAAGTATGCCGGACGAGCGATGTTTTGGGCAAAGAACTATGGGAGATCCACATGTAGCGACGTGGGAAAATAGGCAGTGGAGCAAGGCCGGAGGGGATACCTGGAGGTCGTCGGAATGTAACTAGGTGAGCGGCGGCGGGTGGAATCTGCGAGCAGGTGGCGTAGGCCCTGCCGCGCCGGAGCTTGGTCAGAGAGAACGGCGTGTACCGCAGATCGGGACGTGCTGCCTCGGCGCCGTCAAACGGAGAAATGATGCACTTCCTCCCTTTCCCCCAGCGGACGGGATGCGGCCGGATCAGTGACCAACAGTGAGAGAGAGAGGCCACCGCACTCCCTTTCCCCCGGTGGACGGGATGCGGCCGGATCAGTGACCAACGGTGAGAGAGAGAGAGAGGTCACCCCACTCCCTTTCCCCCGGCGGACGGGATGCGGCTGGATCAGTGACCAACGGAGGGCACGCCCGCAATATCAATAAGAGAGGAGATGGCTGCTTGTTGTCTGTGCACGTGCATGTGAGAGACGGGTTAGGACGCATGCACGAATGATGAGGGGGACGATGTGGCTGTGGTAAGCAGACGTAACTACATAGGAAGATCAATCGCCCTTTGTAAGATAAAGGAGAGACATAACTTGTGAGGTACGTCGATCGATGGGGGGTAGTTAAAGTCGATCTAGGTATATGTTGGGAGATCGATTGGTATACATGCATGTGTGTGTTAGAAGCAAATGAAGCATGAGGAGAAGGATAGAGAGAGGGATGCATGTAGGAGGTGGTACGAGAGGCATACTATATCGAGGGGGAGGAGTGTGCGAGTATGAGAATGATGAAAAGAGTGGTGGGAGTGAGGCATGGACGGCAACAAGAGAAGAGGGGAAGCTTGTGTTTGTGCTAGGCACACCTGGCTAGAGAGGCATATCGATCGATGTGTGCCGTAAAGAAGGAGCTGGGGGCCTACACACACCGTGGGTGAACGACCTAAAGTCAAAAGACAAATTTGCGCGATGGAGCTAGAGAATGCTGAGGGAGGGTGAGAGGGATGCGGGCGTGTGCATGCACAAGAGAAAGTTAGCGCTAGCTACAAAGATAAGAGGGTTGTGTGGGTGAAAAGACAAATAGAGATCATATATACTTCATTATAAAAAGCGAATTCAGATATTTGAAGGATTTATCATAGTGTTTCAAACCGACGGATGTGTGAATATATATAACGGTGACACACATGGTGTCGTTATGAACATGGTATACTTCATTTAATATGGTTTATCTCTACTCTTATAAAAAATGGAGTTTTTGATGATGGTGTGCCTGCCATCCTGCATTATAGGCGTCTGATTTATATCTGGCGGATAGCAAGGAAACTATGATGGTTGAAGTTGGCAACAATCATGATTGTAGATTCTTATTGAAATAGAGAAATGAATTCAAATTTAGTTCGAATTGCAGCGATAGTATAGACATTTGGAATGCACTAAAATGTTGGTATGAGTAGGTTACATGCATTATACAGCAAGCGAAAAAATTTAATCAGACATAACATGGATTCATACTCCCTCCTTCCATCTATATAGGGCGTAATGAGATTTTTAAGACCGCCTTTGACTATTGACAAGATTAATAGTACATGACATGCACAATGTCAAAATTATATCATTGAAAGAACCTTTCACAGACGAATTTAATGGTGTGCTTTTGTGTAAGTTGCATGTCATATATCATTGCTCTAATATTTGGTCAAAGTTAGCATCGAAAAACGCATTAGGCCCTATATAGATGGAAGGAGGGAGTAGCTTTGAATAGCATTTGTATAGTAAAACGGGGCAAGACTCTCTCTTTGTGTGGTGTGAATAGTTTTATTTTTTTGTTTTCTTTTTGGTTGAGGGAAGTGCGAATTGATTTGGTACGTACAAGTACAATATTACTACACGTTAGGCTTGTCCCTAAAATTCAACCCGCGTCTTGTTCTATCCCGAAAATTCAGATATCGTGCTCCCAAAACTGGCGCCTTCACAACCCGCGCCTTGCTATCCCAAAATTACAACGCGCGCGAAAACTCCCTCCAGCTGCCAAATCCCTACACACGAAATCCCCCTTCTAACCATGAGCCGAAAGGGCCGCTAGTTCAAATCGGTGGGGGTACTTTTGTAACACACCCTACATCGCCCTCCCATCGCCCTGAGCCGAAAGGACAAGCGCATTCCTAAGTCATGCTTCACCCCCTCCCATCGCCCCCTTTTCGCCATTCGAAATCCCAGACCGCCATAACCTCTCCACTCCAGCCGCGAAACCCCACCCTCCTCCATCCACCACGTCACCGCTACCCAGCCGGAGCCTCTTCCCCAACGACGTCGTCCAGCGCAACAGCTCGACGTCCCTCGTCCACCTCCCCGGATGAGGATCTGTCGTCCATCTCGCCATCCCGCCGGTTCAGCCGCCCCGTCCTCCACCTCCAAGGAGCTGCTCCGACGATCGCCTCGTCTATTGCGGCTGCTCCATCCCCACAGTGCCGCCTTAACCTGCTCCACCGGAACCGCATCATCCTCACTGGCTCCTCGGACGAAGCCAAGGCCTACTCGGCGCCACCAAAGAGGTTGTACACTCATCGCATCGCACCTTCTCCTCAACTCGACCTCCTGGCGCCGACGGTACTCCATCCCGCACCCCCATGGAGCGGCTACCTTGAAGCCGACGCCGCGGGCGACATCTCCATGGCGGCTCTCCCCCAGTGCGAGGCCCCTTCGGCGGCGGCGTCCATACCAGCCGGATCTGTTGCTGCTGCTCCGGCTCTCGCTCGATCGCTCGCTCGCCCAGCTGCTGCTGCTCTCCCCCTCGCTCGTGCTGCTGCTCTGCTCCGATTAAGCCACACTTCAGTCGACTGAATCAACTTTTGGGTCAGTCGATTTTCAGGGGTTAGGGGGCTCACCGGAGTTAAGTAAGAACCACCCGTAGTGGGGACGGGGGCTCACCGAAGAGGTACCCCACTATCTATCTTAGGGTTCAGGGTGGGGGCGGGGGCCTAGAGGGCTGGCTGGGGCGGCGGTGGCGAGTTGTTTCGGGGCGGTGAGGCGGCGCTGGGGCCGGCGGTTCGGCCGGTGATGGTTGGCGGCTCAGGGGGGTGCAGGTTGAAGATGAACTGCAGGCCCTCCCTAAACTACATGTCAAGTGCCTCTCTGCTACCATTGTGTTCAGTTTCGACAGTAGCATTCAGATTCCATGGTAAATTTCAGTTTCGACGATTAAGTTCAGAGTCAACAGTTTTTACCTCATCTATTGTAGTCAGGTGGTTTTTGGTGATGTTAATTTTACATCCATTTTACATCATCTATTGGAGATGCTATTAGAATCCCACTTGAGATTGACGATGTTTGTCTTGTGCTGCTTCAGCCTTGACGTCTTACGGCTCACTGAAGCTGCTCCAACGACAGAAGATCCGTCACAACAGAGCAGTGCCCTAGACGCCGTCTACAGATTCCTCAGATCTTCCTCCACACCTCCGATAGCCACCTCTGCCTCAACTGCTTCAGTGACCAACCCAATGATGCTGAGGTCGACACGGCTACGGCAAATAGGTTGTACACTTGTTGCATCACTTATTACAATACATTCACGTCGATCCATTAGGGCTATTTTGGTTCAATGGAAAAACATCGATCCACTGGTTGTTACCATCACTCTAAATTTCTGCATGCTCTCCTTACATAATTTCACCATATTTTTTTCGTATGCATGTCAGATATTGTACACAGTCATGCTGAACATGTAGAGAAAAAGAGAAGAGTTTTGCGCGGCAATACAATGTCATGCAGACATCGCTCCATGGTGGGTTCAATGGCAAACCCTCCCCACCCCTCTCCAGATTGTAATCCAGAGGAAGATATCTGTTCTAAGGAGGATTCGGATGCCGCTGACCACTCCTATTTACCCCCCAAGGTGTTTGCTCTACCTAGGCATGATGATGTTAGTCATATCATGCATATGTTGCCTTGTAGTGCCTACTTTTAACATCATATATGTCATCTGCTTAGTTTAGACATGTTCTGTAATGCTACCTGTTTAGTTTCTATATCATATATTGGAATTATGCAGTCTCATGTCTTTTAGCCAGCCATAATATATGTGAAATGTGCAATGCCATCATGTTTAACCAGGCATCATATATTTCAATGATATCTTGCCCATCCTTTTCTTCATTACGTTTCCATTTGTCGACAATGTTTGTACATTAAACTACTCTTCCTACGAATCAGCCATTTGGGTGGGAGATGGAAAAATCTGGAGTGAAAACAAGGCCTTCAGAGCAGACAGTGCTACCTGTCGAAGCAGATCTCTTGTTGGGTCTTGATAGCTCCTCAGAGATGGATTCAGAGACAGATGACCAGTCCTATTCCCCCACTGAGGTGTATGCTCTAACTTGGCACAGCTATACTGCTCATATCATGCATACGGTGTCTTGTATTGCATAGTTTAGACATCATATACACAATATTCAACACCATGTTCTTAGTTCAGACATCATATCGAATGCCCTCTGTTTAGCATATAAATCACATATGTGAATTATATGATGCGATCCTGATTACTTAGATAACATGTAGGTGAATTGTGTCATGCGATCCTGTTAAGTTATTCATCATATCTTTGAATTATGTTATGCTATGCTATCCAGTTTAGATAGACATCATATATGTGAAATTATGTCATGCTATCCATTTTAGTTAAACAATATACATGTCAACTATTTCATGCCCTCTTTTTTCCACACTATCTATTGCATCTGTCTCTCATACAATGTATGTACATTCAACTATGTTTCCTGTTTATCAGCCATTTGAATTGGAGAGGGTGATGCCAGTATCTAGCGGACTAAAAACACGGTCTTCAAATAAAACAGTGCTACCTCTTGGTGGAGATAGCACCCCGGTTGTACATGCACAAGAACCAACCCTACCACACATAACCCAAACTCTCGCAGATTGTACCCCTACTACGATGGACAGAGAACCAGATTCACCCAATCTAACCCCAACCCCAGCCGATAGTAACCCAGTTCCTATTGACACAGTACCATCTCCACCACAGAGCTCCCAAACAAGAGCAGTTAGTAAGGCAGCTCCAGTGCCCATAGGGCCAGTACTATCACGGCGAACCCCAACTCCACCAGTTAGTACGCCTATTCCTGTGGAGGAAGCACAACCAGCTAGTCGTAGTTTAGCATCTATCGCATTTGATGTTGTTAAATCATATGTGCGTATCTTCCCATCTTGGAAATACTATACTGAAGATGAAGGAAAATGCCAGTTGCAGGTGTTTGTCCAGGAGTTATGTGTAAGTAATGTTATTAATGGCAATTACTTTGCTTCGTCCCATACATCCTACCTCCATGATGGTTATAATACAACAAATTTTCCCATTTTTCTCTATAGAGAAAGACCGATTTGGGAACTCAGGATGAGGTAACCTGTGCTAATACCTCTGCTATCTTCAAGAATGCTTGGTGGCAGTATCGGAATTACCTGAAGAAAGCGTACTTCACCGGCAAAGAAACTCATCAAATTCCCTTACGTTCTCCTGAGACACATTTACTGGACGATGACTGGGAACGCCTTGTTCTATACTGGTCCCGAACCAAGAATGTGGTAAGGTCTATGAGCTCATTTTCTATTTTTAAGTATTATATTCTTGCATCTTACTATACTCTGTTCATGTAGAACAAGTGCCTACACCTGAAGAACAACTGTTCTAATTTAAGATTCCATTGCTACCATAGGACATAGATATATGTTTGCTTTTATTATGTACTAGTACTTGGGAATAGAAGACTTGGTAGTTTAATCTTGTCCACCTTACTAATGAACTGGTTCACCGAAATGAGTTTCATATACTAGTACATGCTAAACTTGTTATGTGTCTGCTTGTTTCTTCTTTTAGAATGCTGACAGAATATTGGGGAAGAGTGCCTTATTAAGCAACGGTATGGAAGTAATGCAGATAAGGTTCAGGATAGTGACACATCCTGTCTTGGTTTAGTGTTGGAGTTACTGGCCATTACCACTTGCACAAGCTATTCAAACTCACTGTCTAAAATTAGTTCGGTTTCTTGAGTCTCGACTACAAGCTGAAAGACATCGGATCAGTTGTGTTGCGACAAGAAGCGGAAGGACTTCGGAAGTCCCTGGAGCACTCAGATGCATAATTTCTGGTGCAATAGCAAGCGTTGGAGGATTTTAGCGCCAAACAGGACAAAGCTAATCAGCTTGCTAAGCTTATTGCTAGCATGGTGGATACCCAGGATAACGTTTCTTGAGCTCTTCTGAAGTTGTTTCAGTTATGCTCTTCTTTTGCTGCCACGTTTATTGCACTGGTGGCCAATTTTGACGACCACTGTATATGATATGCTGCTTTATTCCCTATATTTGCACTGGTGGCGAACTTTGATGCCCAGTGGGTGTAATATGTGTAATAGCCGTGATAGCCTAGCGTTAGTTGCTTGCTTATTTATTTCCTTATTGTCACCTATTTTTTAAAACTAGGCCACAATAACCATGGGCTAATATTTACTGTAGTGACACTGGGCCTCCTACGGGCCGTAGAAATAGTGGGCCTTCTACGGGCCGTAGAAACAGTAGGCCTTCTACGGGCCGTAGAAACAATGGGCCTTCTACGGGCCGTATCATCAATGGGCCTTATACAGGCCGTATGATTGATTGGCCAAACATGGGCCAATAACAGGCTGCATTATGGACGTAAACGGGCTAGAGTTGGAATCGTCCGTTCATGGGCCGACCGTAACGGTCCATCGTTAATAGGTCGTATTTGATGACGCTATGAAAATGGCCCAACGTATTAACGAACCACAAACGGGCCGACTGTAACCACGGGCTGAATTTGGCCCACAAGCAGAAAATGACAGTAACGGGCCGTAAGTAAACGAATGCTGGAAATGAGCCCAAGAATAAATGGGCTCTGAGAAGGCCGAAAGATAACATGGGTTGGAAACGGCCCAACGGAATAATGGGCCGTTAATGGGTATAAAGTGATACACTGTTCATTACGGGCCAGTTTCACCACGGGCCGTTAATGGGTGTAAAGTGATACACTGTTCATTATGGGCCAGTTTCACCATGGGTCGTTAATAGGCCAAGAGTTACATAGGGCCTCATATGGGCCGAAAGACGTCATGGGCCATACATGGGCCAGAAGTGAAAATGGGCTGGAATCATATTGGATGGCCCAGATGATGCTACTAGGCCTAATTCGGATAGGGCGTAACGGGCCTTGGGTTAGCGGGCTGTAAATGGGCTATATGCGAACATGCCGTTAACAGGCTTTCCATGGGCCGGCCCGCCACCTTTTGACCAAGTCAAACGGGTCGGCCTTTTCACAAGAATGGGCCTCCGTTGGGCCGTGCCACGTGTCGACGTATCATAGGCGCCTTCCGTCCAATGAGTGGTTGACATCTGTCCCAACGATGAGCCAACACGTGTTTCCTCCAGCCAATGATGATTTTACACGTGGAAAATCCCCATTGGTCGGGGCTGTTAACGGGTTATCGGATCCAAAACCTGACCCAATAGCTTAACGGCGTTCCGTTACGGTGGATGCCACGTGTCGGTCACCCTTGACGAAAGCACTTTTGTGACGCGCGATTTATCATCATGGAAGTGGACACTTCCGTGATGATAATTTTGGTAATGTCATGGAACACTTCTATGACAGCACAGGTATGACTATCTTGATTCTGTCATAAATTTGTCATGGATGTACATGCATGACAAAAAAGCGACCTACTGTGACAAACACATATCATCGCAGAAGTGTGTTTTTTTGTAGTGAATCAAAAGGATCAAACTAAGAAAAATGGTAAAGATAGGGGTGTGATGGTGATACGATACCGGGGCACTCCCCAAAGCTTGAAAATTGCCAAGGGGAGTGCCCATACCCGATACTCAGTTCTTCTTTGGTGGTGAAGAAGTTGTTGATGATGTAGGCTTGTCGTCCATCTTCCAAGGCATAGGCTCACCATCATAGAAGGATGATCGAGTCTCCGGGATCCACAAATGTACAGCCAAACTCATCCTCTTGAATCGATATCCATACTCATAGTTTTGGTTTTGCAGGTCATAGATCTGGGCTTGGAGGTGCTCGATTTTCTCGTGAAGCTTGAAGATGGTCTCCCCAATGTTCTTGGCATCCAGCTTTTGGTTGTTGGAGAACTCCATGATCATCATGTGGTTGGTGTCAAGTCCGCGTTCCACCATCCCCTGGCACTTGAAAACTTGTTGCTCCATTGCTTCGAGTATTGTCTCCACGCTTCTGGTCCTCCTTGGCCCCTCAACATGGCGGATGTGCAGTACCCCCTCACGCAACTCAATGGTTTGAGGGTGTTGCAGCACCTCCACGAGGTAGGGGTTGATGTCCCTCTCGAAAAACTTATCCTTGGGGGCGCTTGAAGACGTCATGATGATCTAGATCTGTCAAAAGAACAGCTCGAAACAAAAACAGGAGATATTTGCATGGTACGATGGTCGAAACCTTCAGGAGATTATATAATGAATTTTTACCGACCAAAAGAAGTATCGTGCAAGAAAATGGAGTCCGGAGGGCACATGAGGTGCCCACGAGGCAGGGGGCACGCCCAGGGGGTAGGGCGCGCCCTCCACCCTCGTGGACGCCTCGTGTCCTTTCCGGACTGCTTCTTATTTTCCTATTTTCTTAAATATTCCGAAACGGAGAAAAATTGCTATTAGAACTGTTTTGGAGTCGGTTTACTTACCATACCACATAGCTATTACTTTTCGGAGTCTGAAACGTTCTGGAAAGTGTTCCCTTATATAATCCTCCGGGGTTACGGTGTCAATAACATTAGTTTCAACATTTATGGGATTACCTTAGATATAATGTTTGATTCTTTGACCGTTCACCACCCTCGGATTTGTGCCCTCGAAGAGATTTTTATGGCACCGGAACGATAGACCTCCTCGATAACGTAAGGACCTTCCCATTTAGAGAGGAGTTTTCCTACAAAAAAAACTTAAATGAGAGTTGTATAACAGAACATAATCACCTACATTAGACTCACGTTTTTGTATCCTTTTATCATGTCATCTTTTAATTTTTTCTTTAAATAGTTTGGCATTTTCATAGGCCTGGGTTCTCCACTCATCAAGTGAGATAATGTCAAATAGTCTCTTCTCACTGGTAAGTTTGAAGTCATAGTTGAGCTCTTTAATGGCCCAATATGCCTTAGTTCTAGTTCAAGAGGTAAGTGACATGCTTTTCCATAAACCATCTTGTATGGAGACATACCCATAGGATTTTTATATGCAGTTCTATAGGCCCATAACACATCATCAATTTTATTGGACCAATTCTTTCTAGACCTATTAACAGTCTTTTGCAAAATTAATTTAGTCTCTCTATTACTCAGTTCTACTTAACCACTAGACTGTGGGTGGTAAGGAGATGCAAATCTAACATTACCATCATACTTAGCAAGCATCTTACGAAAAGCACCATGAATAAAATGTGAACCGCCGTCAGTCATTAAGTATCTAGGGACTCCAATCCTCGGAAAAATAACTTCTTTAAGCATCGTAATAGAGGTGTTATGATCAGCACTACTAGTTGGAATAGCTTCTACCCACTTAGGAACATAATCAACAGCAACTAAAATATGTGTATACCCATTAGAGGAAGGAAACAGTCCCATATAATTAAAGCCCCAAACATCAAATGGTTCTATAACAAGTGAAAATTCATAGGCATTTCTTGATGTCCACTAATATTACCAATTCTTTGACATTCATCACAAGACAAGACAAACTTACGAGCATCCTTGAAGAGAGTAGGCCAATAAAAACAGGATTGCAATACCTTATGTGCAGTTCTATCTCCAGCGTGGTGTCCTCCATAAGCCTCGGAGTGACACTTGCGTAGGATTTTTTCCTATTCATGCTCAGGTACACAACGTCTAATAACACCATCTACTCCTTCTTTATAAAGGTGTGGGTCATCCCAGAAGTAATGTCTTAAGTCATATAATTTTTTTCTCTTTTGCTGGTATGTGAAACTAGGTGGTATAAATTTAGCAACAATGTAATTAGCATAATCAGCATACCATGGAGCAGTACGAGAAGCATTTATGACAGCTAATTGTTCATTGGGAAAGCTATCATCAATAGGTAGTGGGTCATCAAGGACATTCTCTAACCTAGATAAGTTGTCTACAACGGGGTTCTCAGCTCCCTTTCTATCAATAATATGCAAATCAAATTCTTGTAGTAGGAGAACCCATCTAATAAGTCTAGGTTTAGCATCTTTCTTTTCCATAAGATATTTAATAGTAGCATGATCAGTGTGAACAGCTACTTTAGAATCAACAATATAAGGCTTGAACTTATCACAAGCAAATACAACTGCCAAAAATTCCTTTTCAGTAGTAGCATAATTTCTCTGGCCACTGTCTAGAGTTTTACTAGCATATTGGATAACATTCAATTTCTTATCAACTCTTTGTCCTAGAATAACACCTACAACATAATCACTAGGACCACACATAATTTCGAACGGTAACTTCCAATCAGGAGGCTCAACAATAGGTGTAGAAATCAAGGCTTTCTTAAGTATTTAAAATGCTTCTACACAATCATCATCAAAGACAAAAGGAACATCTTTTTGTAAAAGATTAGTCAGAGGCCTAGAAATTTTTGAGAAGTCTTTAATGATCCTCCTATAAAAACCAGCATGACCAAGGAAACTTCTTATACCTTTAATGTCCTTAGGACACGACATCTTTTCAATAGCATCAACTTTAACTTTATCAACTTCTATACCTCTTTCATAAACTTTATGCCCCAAGACAATACCTTCATTAACCATAAAGTGGAACTTCTCCCAATTCAAGGCAAGATTAGTTTCTTCACATCTATGCAAAACTCGATCAAGGTTGCTTAAGCAATCATCAAAAGAAGTTCCATATACGGAAAAATCATCCATGAAAACCTCAACAATCTTTTCACAAAAGTCAGAGAATACAGCAGTCATACATCTTTGAAAGGTAGCAGGTGCATTACATAAACGAAAAGGCATACGTCTATAAGCAAAGGTACCGAAAGGGCAAGTAAAAGTGGTCTTTTCCTGATCCTCTTTTGACACAAGTATTTGAGAGAAACGAGAATAACCATCTAGAAAGCAAAAATGTGTATGTTTGGATAATCTTTCTAGCATTTGATCAATAAAAGGTAAAGGGTAATGATCTTTTCTAGTAGCTTCATTCAATTTGCAGAAATCAGTTACCATTCTATAACCCGTAACAATTCTTTGTGGGATCAATTCATCATTATCATTAGGGACAATAGTAATAACTCCCTTCTTAGGGACACAATGCACATGACTTACCCACTGACTATCAGCAACAGGATAAATTGTACCTGCCTCCATAAGCTTTAGAATTTCATTTCTTACCACTTCTTTCATCTTAGGATTTAACCGTCGTTGGTGATCAACAACCAGTTTATCGTCTTTCTCCAATTTTATTTTATGTTGGCATAGAGTGGGACTAATGCCCTTAAGATCATCAAGAGTATATCCAATAGCAGCACGGTGCTTCTTCAGAGTTTTCAATAATCTCTCTTCTTCCTGCTCTGAAAGGTTAGCACTAATAATAACAGGATATATCTTCTTTTCATCAAGATAAGCATATTTAAGAGTATCAGGTAATGGTTTAAGCTCAAACATGGGGTCCCCTTGGGTGGAGGAGGATCACCTAGAAATTCAACAGGCAAGTTGTGTTTCAAAATAGGTCCCTATTTAAAGAATACTTCATCTATTTCCCTTCTTTCATTCATAAACATATCATTTTCATGGTCTAGCAAATATTGTTCTAAAGGATCATTAGGAGGCACGGCAATAGAAGCAAGACCAATAATTTCATCTTTACTAGGCAATTCTTTATCGTGGGGTTGTCTACAAAACTTAGCAAAATTAAAATCATGAGACATATCCCCTAAACCAATAGTAACAACATCCTTTTTGCAATCTATCTTAGCATTAATAGTATTCAAGAAGGGTCTACCTAATATAATGGGACAAAAGTCATCTTGTGGGGATCCAAGAACAGGAAAATCAGTAGGATGTTTAATTTTCCCACACAAGACTTCAACATCTCTAACAATCCTAGCTGGTGAAATAGTATCTCTATTGGAAATCTTAATAGTAACATCAATATCTTCTATCTCAGCAGGTGCAATATCATGCATTATTTCTTTATATAAAGAATGAGGTATTGCACTAGCACCCATATCACATAAGACATGATAATAGTGATCTCCTATTTTAACAGAAATAACATGCATGCCTACAACAGGTGTATGTTTATTTTTAGTATCGGGTCTAGCAATTCTAGCAGCTTCATCACAGAAGTAAATAACATGCCCATCAATATTATCGACCAAGAGATCTTTAACTATAGCAATACTAGGTTCAACTTTAATTTTCTCAGGGGGTGTAGGTGTTTTTGTATTACTCTTACGAACCACTGTTGAAGCTTTAGCATGATCCTTTATTCTAGCAGGGAAAGGTGGTTTCTCAATATAAGCGGTAGGAACAATAGGATCAACATTATAAGTGATAGTCTTTTCTTCAACTTTAATAGGTTCAACTACTTTCACTTCAATCTGAGGATGATATTTAAGCCACTTCTCCTTAGGGAGATCAACATGAGTAGCACATGATTCACAGAAAGAAGCTACTATCTTAGAGTCAAGTCCATATTTAGTGCTAAATTCACGAAAGGCATCGGTATCCATAAAATATTTAACACAATCAAACTTAGGTGTTATACCTGAATCCTTACCTTCATCGAGTTCCCAATCTTCGGAGTTGCATTTAATTCTTTCCAATAAATCCCATCTGAATTCAATAGTCTTCATCATAAAAGAACCAGTACAAGAAGTATCGAGCATGGAGCGATTATTGAGAGAAAGCCGAGCATAAAATTTTTGAATAATAATTTCTCTTGAGAGCTCATGATTGGGGCATGAATATAACATTGACTTAGGCCTCCCCCAAGATTGAGCTATACTTTCTCCTACATGAGGCCAAAAATTATTTATATAGTTACGATCACGATGAACTAGATGCATATGATAAAACTTCTAATGAAATTCCAATTTCAATCGGTTGTAGTTCCATGATCCAATATCATCACATAGCCTAAACCATGTCAATGCATTTCAATTCAAAGATAAAGGGATATCTTCTCCTTAATCACATCCTCAGGCATAACTGCAAGCTTAAATAATCCACAAACTTCATCCACATAGATTAGGTTTAAATCGGTATGTATTGTTCCATCGCCTGTAAAAGGATTAGCTAGCAGTTTCTCTATCATACCCAAAGGAATTTCAAAGTAAACATTTTCAGTAGGTTCAGTAGGTTGAAGAGAAACTCTTTGATCTACTGGTTGGGGTGAAGATACCCAGAACAAGCCCCTCAAAGGATTACTTTCCATAGTAACAAGTGACAGTAAATTTCATCACACTATATAATTTTTTCCTTACCAAATTCCACCTACCAAAGGCGTTTCACTCCCCAGCAACGGCGCCAGAAAAGAGTCTTGATGACCCACAAGTATAGGGGATCTATCGTAATCCTTTCGATAAGTAAGAGTGTTGAACCCAACGAGGAGCAGAAGGAAATGATAAGCAGTTTTCAGTAAGGTATTCTCTGCAAGCACTAAAATTATCGATAACAGATAGTTTTGTGATAAGGTAATTTGTAACGGGTAACAAGTAACAAAAGAATACAAGGTGCAGCAAGGTGGCCCAATCCTTTTTGTAGCAAAGGACAAGCCTGGACAAACTAGGGTTTAAGCTTCTGTCACCCTAGCAACCCATCATCTACTTATTATTTCCCTATGCCTTCCCCTAGGCACAAACAATAGTGAAGTGTCATTTAGTCAATGTTCACATAACACCACTTGAGGAAAGACAACATAGATCACATCAAAATATCGAACGAATAGCAAATTCACATGACTACTCATAACAAGACTTCTCCCATGTCCTCAGGAACAAACATAAGTACTCACAAATCATATTCATGTTCATAGTCAGAGGGGTATGAATATGCATAAAGGATCTGAACATATAATCAACACTACTAGCCACCCACAGGTACCAATCTGAGGTTTTAAGACAAAGATCTGATACAAGAGATGAACTAGGGTTTGAGATGAGATGGTGCTAGTGAAGATGTTGATGGAGATTGACCCCCTCCCGATGAGAGGATCGATGGTGATGACGATGGTGATGATTTCCCCCTCCCGGAGGGATGTTTCCCCGACAGAACAGCTCCGCTAGAGGCCTTTATTGGTTCCGCCAAGGTTCTGCCTCGAGACGGCGGCGCTTCCTCCCGAAAGCTTCCTCCTTATTTTTTCTAGGGCGAAAGACTTCATATAGCAAAATATGGGCACCGTAGGCCTGCCAGGGGGCCCACAAGGCAAGGGGGTGCGCCCAGGGGGGTAGGGCGCACCCTGACCCTCGTGGACGGTGGGTGGCCCGCCTCTGGTGCTTTCTTCGTCCAATATTTTTTATATATTCCAAAACTGACTTTCGTGGAGTTTCAGGACTTTTGGAGTTGTGTAGAATAGGTCTCTAACATTTGCTCTTTTTCCAGCCTAGAATTCCAGCTGCCGGCATTCTCCCTCTTCATGTAAACATTGTAGAATAAGAGAGAAAAGGCATAAGTATTGTGACATAATGTGTAATAGCGGCCCATAATGCAATAAATATCGATATAAAAGCATGCTGCAAAATGGACATATCACGTTACGCCACCTTGCGCAAACGTTTTCCTTGAAGTGACTGTGTGGGATGTATATACGAACGGAAACGTTTAGTGGTTACTGACTGTGTGGGATGTACTTACAACCGGAAATGATTTCGCCTGTATAATTGTATTTTTACCACTACTGTACATATTTCTGTACTTGAGTGCTCGTCGGTCGCACACGACCTCATTTTGTCGAGCGTGTGTGCCAGGAGGGCATATCCTCGAAGGTTTCTAGGTCGTGTGGGAAGGACCCCCTATCGCCCACACTCACTAGGTGACAGTTCCGAACGTCGTCGCGGAAAGGGGTTAAAAACCATTTGTATAGCACCGACGTGTACCAGTGCCTCTTTTAGGCTGGCTCCTGAGGAGCGGAGATTTCCATGTGAGCCCTTACCTCATGAGGTTCAGCTGACGCAAGCCATGACGACCAAGGCCAGGGGGGCGCAGTGCGGCAGGTTTCCTATTTAGTGCTAAAGAGGCAAGCATAGGTGCGAAGTCTCGAGGAATCAACCAAAGGTTTCCATTTCTGTGCTACAAGACCAAGACCGCCAGGACGGCAGGACGTAGGTCATCATCGAGCCCACTACGACGTCACAACCAGAAGCTTTGCAGGCACAGACCACCTTTCGTCGGGATAAGACGTACTAGTTGTCTCCCTTCGAATTTGGCCATTGTGGGATCCCTTCCCGCCTTCGCTTTGGGAAGAGGACCAAGGCCACTATAAGTATAGCCTAACCACCACCATAGAAGGAGGATCGAGTCCACCCTCACCGGCTCGACCAAGCACAAGAACACACCTCATGAGGGTGTTCTTCCTCTATACTAGTTCATCCTCAACCCACCTCGAGGCTAATCCACCACAAAGCATGAGTAGGGTATTACACCGCAAGGTGGCCCGAACCTGGATAAACTGCCTTATCTCTTTCTTCCTCAATTCATCGAGCTAGGCCGCAAGATTGATGAGTTGGCAGGCAGGGGAGGTTGAGTTCTTTGCACGCACCCCAGAGTTCGAATCTATCTTGGGTCTGCGGAGCCCCGAATCCAACATTTGGCGCACCGGGTAGGGGTGCATCGAAGATTCACCTCTTCGCCTGTTGTACCCCGCTCGTGCCGTTTGGCTCTCATGGCGGACGCCACTTGTAGGATCGAAAGTATGTCTAGAGGAGGGTGATTAGACTACTTGACCAAATAAAATCTAGCCTTTTCCCCATTTTAATTCTTAGCAGATTTTAGCAACTTAGCACAAGTCAAGCAATCAACCTACACATGCAATTCTAAGAGTATAGCAGCGGAAAGTAAAACAATTGCATATGAAGGTAAAGGGAGGAGTTTGGAGCATGCAAACTTAATTAGAGACATGGGGATTTTTGGCGTGCTTCCGATAGGTGGTTCTATCATACATCCACGTTGATGGAGACTTCAACCCATGAAGGGTAACGGTTACGCGAGTCCACGGAGGGCTCCACCCCACGAAGGGTCCACGAAGAAGCAACCTTGTCTATCCCACCATGGCCGTCGCCCACGAAGGACTTGCCCCACTCGGGTAGATCTTCACGAAGTAGGCGATCTCCTTGCCCTTACAAACTCCTTGGTTCAACTCCACAATCTTGACGGAGGCTCCCAAGTGACACCTAACCAATCTAGGAGACACCACTCTCCAAGAGGTAACAAATGGTGTCTTGATGATGAACTCCTTGCTCTTGTGCTTCAAATGATAGTCTCCCCAACACTCAACTCTCTCTCACAGGATTTGGATTTGGTAGAAAGAAGATTTGAGTGGAAAGCAACTTGGGGAAGGCTAGAGATCAAGATTTATGTGGTTGGAGTGGAATATCTTGACCTCAACACAAGTGTAGGTGGTTCTCTCTCAGAAAATGTATGTTGGAAGTGTAGGCATGTTCTGATGGCTCTCTCCTTAAATGAAGAGTGGGTGGAGGGGTATAAGTAGCCTCCACACAAAATCTAACCGTTACACACAAAGCACCAAACTTGGTGGGACCGAATCATACAACTCGGTCAGACCAATTTAGTTCAAAATGTGAACGTTAGGATTCTCGGTGGGACCAACATGTCAACTCGGTGGGACTGATTTCATTAGGGTTAGAGCATAACATAATCTCGGTGAGACCGATTAGACAAACTCGGTGAGACCGGTTTTGGTAATGGACTAATAGAGAGTTGGTCAGTCAAACTCGGTGGGATCGATTCACTCATCTCAGTTGGACTAAAGTGTTACGAAAGGGAAATAGAGAGTTTACATTGCAATCTCGGTGGGACCGATCGCTCATCTCGGTTTGACCAAAATGTTACGAAGGGAAACAAAGAGATTACAATCCCATCTCGGTGAGACCAAAAAGACTAGGGTTTATGGCAGTGTCTATGTCAACTGAACTCGATGGCGCCGGATATAAAATTTCGGTGGGGCCGAGTTTGACTTTTGGTTTGGGACATATGTGGATGTGAGAAAGTAGTTGAGGGTTTTGGAGCATATCACTAAGCACTTTGAGCAAGTAAGCCATTAGGCAACACCTCATCCCCTCTTAATAGTATTGGCTTTTCCTATGGACTCAATGTGATCTTGGATCACTTAAAATGAAAAGACATAGAGTCCTGAGCTTTGAGCTTTGAGCCAATTCTTTGTCCTTAGCATTTTGAGGGGTCCACTTTTCTCATCCATGCCATGCCAATCATTGAGCTTTCGTGAAATGTTTATCTTGAAATAGCATTAGCTCAATGAACAATATGTTGTTAGGAACCAAAACCACATAGGGATAGTTGCACTTTCAATCTCCCCATTTTGGTAATTGATGACAACGTATAGATCAAAGCTTCGACAAATGATAAATAAGATTTAAAAGACATCGTCGCTTTGAGAAGTATGTGATAAGCAAGAGCTCCCCCTAAATTTGTGCATTATTTAAAATTTGCTTTTGAATGCAAATGCACAATTGATTAGAATCGTGAGTTACTCTTCCATGTCACATACGTCTTGGTGGAGCACTCAAAATGATAGAGATTAAAAGCATGCACTCATCACCAAGCAAGTGAATGATCATATAAGGAATGTAAAGGATAGCATCATTCAACCAAACATTAATGTAGCATATGATAAACCACCTGATCAACAAGTATCTCACACAGACATAAAGTATATCACACAAGCACTCAATAAAGAAGTTCAACCAAAATATCAAGAGAGGTAAAAAGAACAACACTCTCTCTCGAAGCCTGTGATCTATACATTTTTCTCCCCCTTTGGCAACAAGTTACCAAAAAGATCAAAAATTCATAGTGCTAAATGACTCGCAGGCTTGATCTTCGGGAGGTGGTGTAGAGAGAACTCCAAGGACGAAGGCTTCCAATGAAGTAGTTGGAGCTGATGGAGTGGGTGCTGGAGGTGGCACTGGAGTTGTGGCTGCGGGTGCTGACACTGAAGCTCGAGTATCTGTCACAGGCACTGCAGCAGACCTTGGACCTCGTGGCACTCTCTTGAAAGCATCAGTAGTGGACTTTCCCTTATTCTCCTCTGCTTCCTCGTGTAGCTGCTCAACTGCAGTTTGGATCTCAGTTACCTTGACATCCAGATCATAGAACTTCTGCTCAACGATCCTCTCCAAACTCTCCTGGTTCTTAGTCGGGGTGGCCAAGCCCTTCTCAATCCCCAGGGTGGATTTGATCAGATATCCATGTTGATCTTGTTTGGATTTCAAGAACACTTGAGATGCCTCTTCAACAGTTGGCATATTTGCAGATTTCTCTGCCTTTACCCTCTCTCTCTTCTCATGTGCTTGAGTTGTAGATGGTTCATTTTCATCCATCACCACGGTGTTGTCTTCAAATTCAGGGTATATGGGCAGGTGCTCCTTATCCAAAAGATATGTGCCTGTGCCCATCTTTGAGTTGATGAGCTCCTGAATTTGTGGGGCATACTCACAACTCCTCTTCTGGTCAGAAGCAGTCCTCTTGATTGTCTCAACAATCAAACTCATGACCTTAAACTTCTGTGGGACATCAAATATGTGCAGCAAGTTTATAGCATGTCCTCTGATCATCTTGTGATCACCTGACTTGGGTAGCAGTGTGTGCCTCAGAATCTAGTTTATGGTAGGCAGACCAGACAAAAAGTAGTGGACAGATCCAAACTTATGTGTATCCAAAGCAGCATCTGGGATCTCTTTGTACATGTTGGCCATTGTGTTGTGATCTTTCTTCTTCTCAGCGTATACATCCAAGTCATCCTCACTTTATTTTGGGGCATTGATCAACTGAGCCCATTCATCAACAGACGACTGGTACCTAGTACCCTCAGACATCCAAACGATCTTCCCATCTGGATAGAAATGGGCAATGGAGTAGAACTACATGATCAGCTCATCCTTCCACTTGGTGAGCGTTTGTGCAACGAATTCATCAACTCCACATGCCTTAAAACTGTCATGCACTCCTGGATAGTTATCTTCATTCTTCTGGATGTACTCCCAGTCTACCCATTTCATGTCACACACAATGGGCTTCTTGTCAAGCAACACTATCTCATAGAAGTCCTGCTGTTCCTTAGTGTGAAACCTGTAGTCCACAGCAGTTCTTCTCCTGATAGCATATGGACCAGACTCTCTCCATAGTCTCAATCCTGCATCCTTCCTGATTTTCATGTTTTCTGCAACTGGATGTGCATCATTGTGGTCAGGGATCTTGGGTTTCAGCTTCCTTAGCACTTGAGTTTCATCTTCTTCAGCAGCTTCAAGCACTAGGGCCTTGTTCTTTTCCTCAGCAGAAATGTTTCTAGTGCTTCTCTTGGGCTTCTGAGCTGGAGCAGATGCCTTGGGAGCATCTTTGGGCTTAGATGGAGCAGCCCCTGATCTGATTGCATCTCCCATGAGCTTTTGAGTTTTGGGTGCTGGTGCAGCATCCTCTTCCTCTTCATCATCATCTCTCATAATTGATGATCTGCCAAGCACTCTGGCAGTGGTCTTCTTGACCCTTTCCTTCCTTTTCTTGCCTTCTCCAACTGCCTCTTCAGATGGCTTGGAGGTTTCAGCAGTGGATGCTCTGGCCTTAGACATGGGGACTCTCTTTGCTGGTGCCTTCTTATGCATCCCTGGCTTGACTGTAGCAGCTGAGCCATACTCCTTTTTCAACACCTTTTTCTTGAAGCTGACTTCTTCCTCAACAGCCACATAATCCTCATCCTCAGAATCTGAGGTCTTCTTCTTTCTTGTTCTGGTGGCTGTTTTTGGCAAGTTACTTGGTGTGCTCCTGCCGCCATCATCAGATGAACGGGAGGGACTACTGCCCTCACTCAGTTGAACCTGCTCCTTAGACTTGTTCTGGCTATCACTTTGGTCAGACATTGTGCAGGCAAACTGTCAGCAGACCCTGTGAATAGATTATAGATGAGGTAGAGTAGATGAGCATCACAAAGTACAGGAGTTTTGCAAAACAATTGACTCAAAAACTTATTTTTAGTTCTTCATAGAAAGCATTTCGGATCTACCGATTTGTAAACTCGGTAATACCGAAGCAGTTTTTGGAACCTAAACTAGTGAACTCGGTCAGACCAAGTCACAGTTCAGTGGCACCAAGACTGCTAGGGTTTCACAGAGAATTGAACTCGGTCACATCGATTTGCAATTTTCGGTCAAACCGAAAACACATGTGCAATGGCCTAAGCCAAATCGGTGAGACCGATTTCTACAACTTGGTCGGTTCGAGATGAATCCGGCGGAGACCTAACCCTAAATTTTCAAATCAAAACTAATCTATGGGACGTTTTCACTGGACAAGATGATTTCATTCGTGGCAAGAATCATGGCAAAGCAATGTGCTAAGAATCAGAGTTATGGATTAGCACAAAGATCAAGTTCGTACCCTAGTTCGGCGGCGAACTTGCTACGGCGGCAACGGCGGGGCAGATATCCGTTGACGGCAGTGGAGACCAGCGGCGGAAGGTCGCTGGCGACGAGAGGATGATCCGGAGACCCGAAGTGGCAGAGTAGGTTATGCGCGGGCGAAGGGGTTTCGGAAAAATTTCCAAAATTTGGCCCGTTGGTATATATAACCTGACCCTGTCGGTGTGACCGAGTGGAACAGCTCGGTGGCACTGAGATGCAAAACTGCACGCAGTTACTGCAGCTCGGTGTGACCGAAAGGTTCTAATCGGTTACACCGAGATTGAAAACCTTGATCAACTAAGTGATCTTGGTAGGACCGAAAAGGATGAATTGGTCAGACCGAGATACACAAAGAGGTTTCGGAAGTTTAAGTTTATGACGAATCGGGAACTCCGAGTGCTCCTCACGCAGAGTGGTTCGAATATGACTTGTTCAAACTTTGTGATGTAGCATGAATAGAGTTTGAGACCAGAAAAGCATAGATAGCTAGAGGGAGTTCTTAGGCATTCTTGTCCATCCATTTGGCAAAAGAGAAAAAGGCCAAACAATCAAAGCAACAAATGGATGTCCTCGAATGGGTAAAGTATGCAACCAACATGCTCACGCAATAAGATGGCAAAAGAAATATGTGACAAAGCATGCACAAGCACTCTAGCATCTATCAAGCAATTGGTGATGACTAGGTCATCTCTATATGAGTATATTGACTTAGGAGTCAAATGAGAACATTTGATCGTAGGTCATAATCATCGTTTAAGCGCAAGTGGGGATGCCAATTTTACATAAAGCATTATTGTGTTCACACCATTAGAGTTGCTTTAATTCAATTGATTAGAGTAAAGCTCCCCCTAGATGTGATATCCCCCCTAAGAGGGATCAACTAACCTTGGATTTTGTCGATGATGACTTCATGTAGGTGTTGAAGATGTGGATGCTCAATGTTGATGTAGATCGCTCGGAGCAATCCTTTTGTCGGGGAAGCTGATCCACCAACACCTATGGGGACAGGGCCCCTTTCGGTTCGGAGGGGGGGCGGAGGCCGCACAAAGAGCGGATCGAGGCAGTACACGCGAGCAGTTTTACCCAGCTTCGGGCCGCACGGATGCGTAAAACCCTACTGCTGCTTGTTTGTCTGTATTGAATTCTTGCTCAGGAGCGATGGACGCTGCCAGACCGAGTGTGAGAGTGTTCCTGGTGTTTCGAATGAGCCGAACCCCCTCTACGTTGCGCTTGGGCCTCCTTTTATACTTTCAAGGGGTCACCGACAGGTGGCAACGTAGACTAGAAGGGTAAAAATGGAAAAGGATGCGGTAGGTGCAGCTACCGCTACTGTGGACACAGTGCACCCTACCTAACTCTGACGGCAGGGGACAAGGTCATTGAATGCCCGTCTGAGTTGCCTAAACAGTGCAAAAAGTGACCGTTAGGAGCGCCACCGTTTGCCACGATGGCCTTCTCTTCATCTCCGCTTGCCACCGCGTACCCCTGGCTGCACAGGCTCCCGCCACGCGCCCCTGAGGAAGCCTCATGGTGACACGTGGGTGGGTGCGCTGGAGCGTGGGTACAGAGTGGCAGCAGGCTCCCGGCGAGTACCTTGCCGGGGTCGTCGTCTTGTTGAGTCCAGAAGCTTGTCGCTCACTCGACCTTGCCGGGACGTGCGGTGCATCGCGGCAAGTTTCTTGAAGTGTCGTGGTTGGCCTTCCCGGCAAGCTCCTCTTGCCGGGGCCTTGTCTCTTCCCGGCAAGATCCTCTTGCCGGGGCCTTGTCTCTTCATCTTGAATACTTTGTTCTTGAAGGGGCTCCAAGGGAACCCACGGAGGACCCTGGCGGTCGTTTGGCAAGCCTTGCCGCGGGGCGCTGCAACTGCCCGTGCACGAGTTCGGGATACTAGGGTACCCCTACTCTAGTACACCGACAGGAGCCCTCGGGCCTGGGCCATACACGGTGCCGAGCGCTGGTGGGCCAGGCCCAAAACAGGGCACGGGCACGCGCGGGCCTGGGGTATGCTGAATCTAACTCCGTATCCACCGCACCCCCCGCAACAGCACGCGTCAATCACGACGTCGTGGGGGGGGGGGTCGTGGGTGGTTCTTTATTCGGAAAGAGCGCAACGTCCGCCCCCTCCTCCTTATAAGTAGGGGAAACAGGGGTATTTCCCCTATCTTCGTCATTCGCTACTGCAATCTCAGAAACCTCCGCCGCCCTCCTCCGCTTCCAAAGTCGAAAGAGAGCAGCGCTCCGCTCCCGTCGCCGCCGCCACTACCAGCGCCGTTGATCTCCCCCACCGCCTCCGCCATGGCTCCGAAGCCCGGAAAGGGGAAGGCCGCGAAAGCTGTGAAGTCGACCGAAGCGCAGCGGCTTGAGGCGCTGCGGAAAGAGCGGGCCACCTTCCTCCCCGAGCTCTCTGCAAAGGATCTGAGGGAGTGGTACTATCTCTTCTGGTCGACGGAGACACGGGCGCATCCGCGCACAAAGGTACTCTCTGCCATCACCTCGCAAGAAGCTCCAGTTGGCGGGTACCCTTTCTTTGTCGTGTTCTTCTACTGCGGGCTCTGCCCGCCATTCTCTGATTTCTTCTGTGATATCATGAACACCTACGGGCTCCACCTCCTTGATTTTACCCCCAACGCCGTCTTGACCATGGCAGTTTTCGCCCATCTATGCGAAAACTTTGTCGGAGTCCACCCCAACGTAGCTCTCTTCCGCCATTTCTTCATGCCCCGTGTCGAGAGAGGGGAAACCCTTGCCGGGGGAATCGCCTGGATCTCGCGAGCCGGCAAGAAGGAGACCTATCTGGACGGGGAGCTCCGCAACAAGTGGGATGAGTGGAGAGCAAACTGGTGCTGGGTTGTAGAGGAGAACCCGCAGCCGTTCACCGCCCTGCTCCAAGCCCCAGCAGTGCGAGGCAATGATTGGAGCGCTCTGTCCGCGGACGATGACAAGTTGAAGATCGCCACCACCCGGATCTTGCGCCTCAGGCTTGCCGGGTTGACTGTAGGAGCTGTCGGCGCAGATTTCCTCCGCCGCCGCATCGCCCCTCTGCAGGCGAAGGGGAGACCCGCCTGAGAATTTGGAGGCCCGGCAGACATCATGAGGTTGCGCCCAGGCCTCAACTTCAATTTCACCGTCATAGAATTGGACGGGATACTTAAGGAAACATTCAAGCACGACCCGCAGCAAACCGAGTGGTTCAGGTTGCCGGCAGGCGTCGTGCCTCTGTGTAACAACTCCTCGCGCGACCGCATCTGCGCAATGATGCCGTTGTGTGACTCGCACGGGATCGCTCCAACTTGGCAAGAGCCCGCCGGCGACGTCGTGCAGCAGTTCTTCGATAGCCTAGTGGAGGTGGCAGTCAATGCTGACGAGAAGAAACTCCTCACCCGCGACACCACTGATCAAGAGATGGAGCGCATCGCCACCAGGGCGGAAGAGGCGGCGGCAGCCGCGGCCGCGGGTGAATTCGGGTTCACCGTGGAGGAAGCGGACGCGGCGTTGGCGATGAGTCTTGCCGAACGGGAGCAGCCCGAAGAGGAAGAAGAGCTCGCCGCGCCCGACGCCGAGTCGAACGAGCCCGCCGAGGGTGCGAGCGGCCCGCCATCTCCGAGGAGCTTGCCGCGAGCAGGGCCCGCATTGCAGCCCCCAGCGCAGCCAAGAAGGCACCTCCGCAGGGTTGGCGACGTAGCAGGGCGGCAAGTGGGCCAACAGCCGCAGCGTCGCACGACGCACTCTACCGCGGCAAGTACGGTTGCCGCGGGAGCGCCTCCCGCCGCAGCGACAACTGAAGCGGGGTCGTCTCGGGCTGGCGCAGCAGCCCCCGCCAAGCGGTCAAGGGATCCCACCCCTCCACCTCGTCGCGCTGGAAGTGGGCCGAACTTCGACCTCTCCGCGCTCAGCTCCGACGAGGAGGAAGAAGAAGAAGAGTAAGATTCCCTTGCTTGTTCTTGTAGTTCTTCAACTTGCTGATCTTGTCTTGCATCGGATCTGATCCACCCTGGGCTCTTCCTTTTCAGGACTCTGGCCCAGAGGGCGGCGAAGAGGGCCAAGGCTCAGGTGGTGGTCATCGAGGACGAGCCCACTGCGATGACAGGAGGCGCGCCCGAGACCACCTTGCCGGATCCGGCCATCACTTCACAGAACATCCCCCAGCGCAGCCCCCAGCGTAAGCATATGGTTTACTTTCTGCTTCCGGGTGCGCGTGGTTGCTCTTTTCCTTTGTTGACATCTGATCACTGGCTTGTTTGTGCAGGAGCAGAACAACTTCATTAGGAGGGCGTGGTGATCTCCTCCGACTCGTCGTCTGCTTCGACTACGCCGCCAAGGGCGGACTCCCCGACAAGGGAGCGTTCTCCGGTAAGGGAGGAGCCTCCGGCAAGGGAGGAGTCTCCGGCAAGGGACAGCGCTGACGATCCGCCGGTGGTGGAGTTTATGACAGCGGATCCCAGCACAGGTAATCCTTCCTGCCCGAAACTTTCTTTGTATTCTTCTGCTGATTTTTCTTCTTGAGTGCTTGTTTGACTTCTCATTCTTCTCCGGTCATCAGGTCCACCCTCCGCGGATCCGATGGAGACCGAGGGGGGCGGCGGAGAGGACGCGCGCGGCAACACTGATGATGCCGCGACCGCCGAAGACGGAGTTGGTGCCGATGTGCCTGCCGGTGAAGAGGCCGCCAAGGCTGCCGCCGAGGAAGCTGGCGGGGGATCTGGAGATCGCACTGACGGCCCTGAGGCCACAGGAGCGTCAGGCGCTGCACCGACCGCCGATCCCTCCGCCGCTGCCGCAGTGTCAGGCTCCGAGGAGCCCCAGCCCGGCGCCTATCTGAAGGCTGGCAAGGGCATCTTCATCAAGCTCCCTTGGGCGTCAAGCTCCAAGGCGCCGGTGGAAGGAGAAGTTTTGGATGGGGAGGTGCTCGCCTCCGCCAGTTTGTCGATCGTTGACGCGCCGGGAAGCAGCGGTGACGAGCCCGAGGAGGAGCGGCTGCTGCGGAGGCTGCTGGCGCTCTACCGTGCCCGCCAAGTCAAGTTGGAGTCCCGGGAAGCGCTTGTCGCGAGGGCGAGCGTGGACATAGAGAAGCGTGCGGAGGAGCTTCGGGGTTTTCGCCAGGAAGCTCTCCGGGCCTTGGCGGAGGAGCGGGAGCAGCTTGCTGAAGAGCGGAAGGCCTTCCTCCTCGAGAAGGCCGAAGCTGAAGAGCAGCAGCGGCTCACCGGCGAAAAGCTGTACGCGCGAGAAGGCGAGCTGGCTCAGCGGAAAGTGAACCTCGACAGCCACGAGGAGGAGCTTGCCGCGCGCGAACTGGCACTTGGCGGGTCGCTCCAAGAGGCAAAGGATGCGGCTGCGGCTGCCGAGACCGCCAAGAAGGAATTGGAAGTAAAGGTGGCGCAACTGGAGGCTGATCTGAAGGTGGGTGGCGAAGAGCTTGCCGCGCTCAAGCGGGAGCGCGAGAAGGACGCCCTTGCCCACGGTGAGCTGCAGGGCCAACTCTCCAAGAAGGGCAAAGAGCTGCGTGCCGCCAAGAATTCCAATGCTGATCTGGAGCTGAAGCTGGCCACCCTGACGGAGACGTTGGACGGCGCCAAGAAACAGGAGGCGGACTTGAAGAAGGACATCAAGGCCAACGAGGCGCTGCTAGCTTGGGCCGCCGAAACCCAGAATCTTCTCAGAGATACTGTGGAGCTCTGGACGGAGGGCCTCGTGAACATTGCTGCTGTCATCGAAGAGGAGCTGGTGCAATTGGGGGCGGAAGGCTTCGGGTACTCCTCCGACGAGAACCTCCAACCCAGCGCCAAGCTCACTCTATTCTTCAAAGGCGTGGCGGCGGCACTCCAGCAACTCCAGGAACGGATCCCAAAGCAGTTGGCCGACGAGTCACGCTCGATTTGTGCTGGAGTTCTGGAGAAGGTGCTCGTGAAGGTGGCCTTCCGCAATCCGGGCCTCAACCTCACCAACGTCCTCAAGAGGCTGCCGGCGGACGCTGATCTTGACGCACTTAAGGCCCTCGTCACACCCATTGTGGACAGGGTGAACGAGGTCAAAAGGGTTGACGGCGGTCACGTAGATTAGGCCGTCCGTTTTCTTCTTTTCTTGTCGCTGCCAATCATGTCATGGGAACACTTCATTAGAGGTGCGACAAGTTATTTTTGTAATATAACTCTATCTTAGGCAAAAAAAAATGATGTGTTACTTCCTTTACTCGACTCTTGGCTTTGTATGGTTCTGCCCTACGCTTTCTAGGGAAACTTGCCGGTGCAGGCACCCTTGCCGCGAGCGCCGAGTGCGGAACTTCAGCAGCCTGCTGGCGGGGTTGCTACCAACAAGCAACCTTGTCGCAACTAGTTGCAGCTCACTTAAGTTGTTGAGCGGACTCGAAACAAAGTAAGGGCGCAGCTAGCTACGAGTTGGTTCCTCCGCGCACAGGTTTTCCATACAAAGCACGGTCGTTCAAGGAAAATAACTCAAAAACTTAAAAAACTGATTGCTCAAACTTTAGCAACTTAGGTTTTCTGTCGTCTGCTTCCCGGCAAGGAGAAACTTTCTTGAACGGCCTGGTCCACACCATTATCTTCTCCTTCCCCCCCTGGTAAACCTTGTGTGCAAGGGAACCTTCCTTCTTTTGAGAAAGAAACAGAGAAATAAAGTAATGATATGGAGCCTTGGGCTCGTTATCGCTTACCGGGGTCTGGTGCTGCACAAAGTGTCAGATAACATATGCGAAAAAGGATTATAGCATAAAAAAACTGACAAGATGTGCAGGGCACATGAACTTTACTGGTGCACGGGGTCTGTGCCCGGCTTTGTACAAAGGATTACATGCAACAGCGGCAAGACTTGTACAAAAGGTGGTTGCCGGAAAAGCTTCCGGCAACCGCGCCCTACGGGTAAAACTTACGAAGATGTTCTATGTTCCAGGAGTTGCTCACCGGAACGCCATCTTCGGTCTCAAGGCGGACAGCGCCGGGCCTAGTGACTCGTTTCACCCGATAAGGGCCTTCCCACTTCGGCGTCAACTTGTTGGAATTCTTGGCGGACTGAACACGCCGAAGAACAAGGTCGCCTTCCTCGATGCTTCTGGCCTTAACTTTGCGGCTATGGTAGCGACGCAAAGCTTGCTGGTAGCGAGCGGCTCGCACAGCAGCCTGAAGATGGTCTTCCTCAAGGAGCAGCGTGTCATCTTGGCGCAACTGCTCTTGCTCGAGCTCATCATAAGCGAGCACTCGAGGTGACCCGTAAACGAGTTCCGTGGGGAGAACTGCCTCTGCTCCATAGACTAGAGCGAAAGGTGTCTGGCCAGTGGCTCGATTTGGTGTCGTTCTGATTGACCAAAGAACCACCGGCAGCTCCTCGATCTAGTTCTTTCCGCACTTGTGCAGCCTGTCGAAAGTTCTGGTCTTGAGCCCGCGCAGCACTTCAGCATTTGCCCTCTCTGCTTGACCGTTGCTTCTCGGATGAGCAACAGAAGCGAAGTAGACCTTGGCGCCAAGGTCTTGGACGTACTGCATGAAGGTGCGGCTCGTAAATTGCGTGCCGTTGTCGGTGATGATCCTGTTAGGAACCTCGAAACAGCAAACAATCGACCTGAAGAACTTGACTGCTGACTGTGCTATCACCTTCCTCACTGGTTCCACTTCCGGCCACTTTGTGAACTTGTCGATTGCAACGTACAAGAACTCAAAGCCCCCGACAGCTCGGGGGAAGGGGCCGAGGATGTCGAGCCCCCAGACCGTAAATGGCCAGGATAAAGGGATCATCTGGAGAGCTTGAGCTGGTTGGTGTATCTACTTGGAATGGAACTGGCACGCTTCACACTTGGTTACTTGTGCAGTTGCATCCTGGAGGGCTGTCGGCCAGAAGAAGCCTTGTCGGAATGCTTTGCCGGCAAGTGCTCTTGCGCCAATGTGGTGACCACATATGCCTCCATGTATCTCTGCCAACAGCTGTTGTCCATCTTCCCGGCAAATGCACTTTAATTTCACACCGTTGAGTCTTATTCTGTACAGTGTGCTGTCGACAAACTTGTACATACTTGACTGTCGGGCTACTTTTTCAGCTTCTTCTTGCTCTTCGGGAAGCTCTCCTGTCTGAAGGAAACGGACGATCTGCTGCGCCCATGCTGGAGCTTGTGGCTCGACAACAAGGACTAAAGGCATATCTGTTGCGGTGGGAACATCCGCTTCTACGGCAAGAACCTGCGGTTCGGCCGGAGCGTGATATTCCCCGGCAAGCTTGCCAGAGCAAAACTTGTCGGGAGCGTCTGCTTCAACGGAACAAACCAATAGGTTCGCCAGAGCAGACTGCTCCTCAGCACTCTTGGCGTCGATCTTGGGGACCTTCTTGGCGGCGTTTTCGGGAAGCTCTGCCGGAAAGTAGTCACCAGAAACCAACTTCCTCTTCTTATTCTGTCCAGTTGATGGTGTCACGGATGGTTGAGTCAGCTTGAGCACAAAGATCCCTGGTTCCACAGGCAACTTTAGTGCAGCGCACTTTGACAGGCCATCAACAATGTCGTTCTGAGCTCGTGGAACGTGTTCCATTTGCAGGCCGTCAAAGTGTGCTTCTAGCTTCCTTACTTCATCAACATATGCTTCCATCAACGAACTCTGGTAGCTTTTGTTTACTTGGCGGACTACCAACTGCGAGTCACCCCTGACAATGAGCTTGTTGATCCCAAGGTCTGCCGCAATTCTGAGTCCGGCAAGCAAACCTTCATACTCTGCGGTATTGTTCGTTGCTTGCTCCTTGGGAAAATGCATCTGAACTACGTACTTGAGGTGCTCTCCGGTGGGTGCGATAAGCAGCACGCCTGTGCCGGCGCCTTGCAGCGAGAAGGCACCATCAAAGTACATCAGCCACTCTTTGTTTGCCTCTTTGACGGGGATGCTCGTCTCTGGAATTTCTTCGTCTGGTGTCGGCGTTCATTCCGCTATGAATTCTGCCAATGCTCTGATCTGTATAGTGGAAGTACTCTCAAACTTGAGGCCAAAGCTTGACAGTTCCAGTGCCCACTCGACAATCCTGCCTGTTGCTTCTGGATTCTGCAGTATCCTCTTCAACGGAAAGCGAGTGACAACTGTTATCTCATGTGCCTGGAAGTAATGGTGCAGCTTTCTCGAGGCCATGAGAAGGCCGAAAAGCAATTTTTGCACACCAGAGTACCTCGACCTAGCCCCCTGGAGAAGGGAGCTGACAAAGTAAACTGGGCGCTGCACCATCTTCATCTGCACCTCCTTGCACGTCTGCGCAGATTCATCTTTGTCGGGACCAGAGCTTGTCGAAGAAGCCCCCTGCTTGTCGCTGGATTCACTTGTCGCGGTCGCTGGCTCATCATCCGCATCCCTCTCCGCTACTAACGCAGCACTAACCACTTGATTGGTTGCCGCTAGGTACAGCAGCAACTTCTCTTGTGGCTTAGGTGCGACAATTATTGGAGTGGAGGACAGGTACCTCTTCAAGTCCTGCAGCGCATCCTCCGCTTCCGGAGTCCATTTCATTGGACCTGCCTTTTTCAATATTTTGAAAAACGGCAGGGCGCGCTCGGCAGACTTAGAGATAAACCTGCTGAGAGCAGCCACGCATCCGGCAAGCCTTCGCACATCCTTGACGCGCTTTGGTGCTTCAATCTGCTCGATGGCCTTGATCTTGTCGGGGTTGGCTTCAATTCCCCGCTAAGACACAAAGAACCCGAGAAGCTTGCCGGAAGGGACTCCAAACACGCACTTCTCGGGGTTGAGCTTGAGGTTGATCTTGCGCAGATTTGCAAAAGTTTCTTCTAAATCTTGGATCAGGGTAGCCTTGTCCTTGCTCCTGACCACTATATCATCCATGTAGGCTTCCACATTTCTGTGTATCTGTGGCTCAAAAGCGACATGGACTACCCTTGCAAATGTTGAACCAGCATTCTTCAACCCAAAGGGCATCCGTACAAAACAGTATGTGCCGCAAGGGGTGATAAATGCGGTTTTTTCCTCATCCTCTTCTGCCATGAAGATTTGATGGTATCCTGAATATGCATCAAGAAATGAAAGCAAATCACATCCAGCTGTGGAGTCAACAATCTGGTCAATGCGCGGCAAGGGAAATGGATCTTTGGGACAAGCTTTATTGACATCAGTGAAGTCAATACAAAGTCTCCATTTTCCGTTAGCCTTGCGCACAACAACAGGATTGGCCAACCACGTGGGATGGAGCACCCCTCTGACAAGGCCTGCTGCTTCCAACTTCTTGATTTCTTCTGCGATGAATTCTTGGCGCTCCTGCCTGCTTCCTGACTCTCTGCTTGACGGGCCGCGCATGAGGACAGACGGCAAGGTGGTGCTCGATTACTTTCCTGGGAACACCGGGGATATCAGACGGTTGCCATGCAAACACGTCGACATTCGCCCGCAGGAAAGCAACGAGCGCGCTTTCCTATTTGGGGTCAAGAGCGGCGCTGATGGTGAAGGTACCACCAGTGCCATCCTCCTTGGCGGACACCTTCTTAGTCTCAGGTGGAGCTGCCATTGCCTTCTTGCACTTGCCGGTGGAGCTCGATGGTGCGTCCTCGACGGGAGCGCAGCACTCCGAAGAGGTGCGCTTGCCGGAGTAGGCATCAGAGCTCTTGCCGGACTTTGTCTTCTTCTTCCCCCCGGGAGCTTCAGCGGCAAGTGTGTTGTGATCAGCTGCGGCTCCTGCTTCCCGGTAGATCTTGTTGGCGCAGATAAGGGCATCCTTCTTGTCGCCGGGGACAGAGATGACACTTATCGTGCCTAGCATCTTGAGTATGTTGTATGCATAGTGAGAGGCTGCCATAAACTTGGCGAGCGCTGGACGGCCAAGGATCCCATTGTAAGGCAATGGAAAATCGGCAACGTCAAATGTGACCCTCTCAGTTCTGAAGTTCATCTCGCTGCCAAATGTGACCGGCAGCGTGATCTTCCCCTTCGGCTTGCTCCTTCCCGGGTTGATTCCTTGGAATGTGCCGGTCTCTTCGAGCTCGCTGTCAGGGATCTGGAGTTTTTGAAGGACCGCGGAGGAGATCAGATTCAAGCCGGCCCCGCCGTCAACTAGCATCTTTGTGACCTTGAGGTTGCGGATAGTTGGTGAAACCAACATCGGCAAGCACCCGACTGCAGTTACGCGATCAGGGTGATCCTCAATGTCGAAGATGATAGGCGTGCTGGACCATTTCAGAGGCTTGCGTGACTCTACGGATGGTTCCGCTGCATTCACTTCCCGCATCCACTGCTTGAGTTGGCGGTGCGAAGTATGCAGAGAGGCGCCACCGTCAATGCACAGGACCTCTGTGGCTTTTTGAAATTCCTGCTTGTCGGCCTCGTCATCATCCATGTCTTCGTCATCGTCGTCATCTTCATCCTTGTCGCGGCCGCAGGGAGGTCTGTCTCCTTGCCGTTGCTTGGCCTTGCTGCGGCATCCTCCTCGGCCGGGACGTTTCTTGCCGGATCCACCAGTTCCTTCCTGGGCCTTCTCCCTGTCGCGCCGCTCGTACTCAGCTTTCTGTTGCTCAACAAGCTGTTCGACTTTCTTGCAGTTCTGGAGATCGTGACCCTTGGTGCGGTGAATCTTACAATACTGCTTGCCGGAGCTGTCCTGCTTGTCGGCGGCCGCCACAGGCTGGGCCTCCTTGTCGGAGCCACCAGCTTTAGCTTCCTTGGCGCCACCTCCGTTGCCGGTCTGCTCGACAGCTAGCACTTCCTTGCCCTTTTTCCTTCTGTTGTTCCGCCGCCGGCCTTTCCTTGTCGGGGCGGCATCCTCACTGTTGGATTCTCCTGCTCCTGTACTCTCTTCGGGGAGCCTCCTCCCCTCTTCAGCGCATGCACACTTGTCAGCCAGGGCGTAAAGCTTGCTGACGTCTCTGATCTTACACATCGCCATCTCCTCCCTCATCCTTCGGTTTCGCACGTTCTGATGGAACGCGCTGATGATCGCGGCGGGGTGGACGTCTGGGATGTTGTGCTGTACACGGCTGAATCTCTGAATGTACTTGCGCAGTGGCTCTCCTTCCTTCTGGGCGAGCAGATGAAGATCGCTCTCTTGGCCATGTGGCTTGTGGCCGCCTGTAAAGGCGCCGACAAACTGATGGCATAAATCTGCCCAAGAAGAGATGGAATTGTCCGGCAAATGCATGAGCCAGGACCTGACGTTGGGTTTGAGTACCAGCGGGAAGTAGTTGGCAAGGATCTTGTCGTCCCGTCCCCCGGCAGCCTGCACCGCGATGGTGTAGATGCTGAGAAACTCCGACGGATGCGTCTTGCCGTCGTACTTCTCTGGTACGTCTGGTTTGAAATTCTTTGTGCTGGGCCACTGGACTTGCCGCAGCTCACGGGTGAACGCAGGACAACCTACCGCGTACGGCAGATCGCCTGGTTCCCCTGGCGCATGCATGTCAACAGAGGGCCCAGCGCGCTTGTCGGATTGACGTCGCGCTTCTCTTTGGCGCTCGATGCGGGTTCGAGCATCTTCTTGTTGTCGTTCATGGAGAACTTGGCGCTGGTCGCGACGAGCTCGTGGGTCTGACGACGCGGTGGAGCCACTGTCGGGGTGGACCCGGCGAGTCGGCGATTTTGGCCTTCATAGTGGAGAGTGCATGGAAGTCGCACCTCCCCCGGTCTTGTTGCCATCGGCTCGCGTCCGGCTGTCCTGCCGCGGCAGCGAGGTGCTTGGTTGCCGCGCAGTGTCACCGTTGGCGAAGCCGATGAGGCTCTAGATAGTGGCCCTCCATTCATCGGTCTTGTCCGCCGTCGGAGGATAGTCTAGGAGCAGTTGAGCTCGCGCCAAGGCTTCTGCTGGAGTGGTGGGCGGCGGAGGTGAACGGTGCGAGGAGTGGGGCGTGCTCGGACTCCTAACCACGTTAGAAGGAGCAGTGCCCCGTCCAGGCGACCGTACTTCGCTCGAGCCAGCATGTTGACGTGCATGTTGGTCTTGAGCGCCACGAGAACCACCAGCTTGATCTTGGCCCAGCGGACGTATGGCGCTGCGAACGCCATGACACTGCTGGTCCCGCGCCTCCTGAGAGGGGCGCGGTGCACGCATGGTCGCCGAGGTCTGTGCCGCCTTGTCCTTGGACTTGGCCGCACTGAGGGCTCCCTCGTCGACGCCCATTCTTCCGCCGGCGTCCACTCCACCACCCGTTTGCTCCGGAGGCGGTGAAAGCGACGCAGACGGAACAGCTGCCTCCGAATCCTTCTTCTTCGGTGGCATGTCGATGAAGACGATGAAGATTTAGCTCGCGTGCACGCCGGATCGGGTTCGCACAATCTCGACGCCCCCTACCTGGCGCGCCAAAGATGTCGGGGAAGCTGATCCACCAACACCTATGGGGACAGGGCCCCTTTTGGTTCGGAGGGGGGGCGGAGGCCGCACAAAGAGCGGATCGAGGCAGTACACGCGAGCAGTTTTAACCAGCTTCGGGCCGCACAGATGCGTAAAACCCTACTGCTGCTTGTTTGTGTGTATTGAATTCTTGCTCAGGAGCGATGGACGCTGCCAGACCGAGCGTGAGAGTGTTCCTGGTGTTTCGAATGAGCCAAACCCCCTCTACGTTGCGCTTGGGCCTCCTTTTATACTTTCAAGGGGTCACCGACAGGTGGCAACGTAGACTAGAAGGGTAAAAATGGAAAAGGATGCGGTAGGTGCAGCTACCACTACTGTGGACACAGTGCACCCTACCTAACTCTGACGGCAGGGGACAAGGTCATTGAATGCCCGTCTGAGTTGCCTAAACAGTGCAAAAAGTGACCGTTAGGAGCGCCACGGTTTGCCACGATGTCCTTCTCTTCATCTCCGCTTGCCACCGCGTACCCCTGGCTGCACAGGCTCCCGCCACGCGCCCCTGAGGAAGCCTCATGGCGACACGCGGGTGGGTGCGCTGGAGCGTGGGTACAGAGTGGCAGCATGCTCCCGGCGAGTACCTTGCCGGGGTCGTCGTCTTGTCGAGTCCAGAAGCTTGTCGCTCACCGGACCTTGTCGGGACGTGCGGTGCATCGCGGCAAGTTTCTTGAAGTGCCGTGGTTGGCCTTCCCGGCAAGCTCCTCTTGCCGGGGCCTTGTCTCTTCCCGGCAAGATCCTCTTGCCGGGGCCTTGTCTCTTCATCTTGAATACTTTGTTCTTGAAGGGGCTCCAAGGGAACCCACGGAGGACCCTGGCGGTCGTTTGGCAAGCCTTGCCGCGGGGCGCTGCAACTGCCCGTGCACGAGTTCGGGATACTAGGGTACCCCTACTCTAGTACACCGACACCTTTGGAGTGAGTTGTGCTTTCAATACCTACATGGGTTAGTCCCACAAGGAACAAACAAGGATATCCATAGACATAGAGTGATGTGTACACGAGATGATGTCCATGGAAGCATTAGGTTACCTTCTCCCTTGTCTTACCAACAAGAGGGTTTATGACTCCTTGAACTAGTGCAAGATATGGAAGTTGTTTGTACTTGTCCTCGCCAAAATGATATGAGTGAAGTATGTTGGCGGAGTCACCCTCAAGAATTCTCTAGTTCTTCTTCTTTGGGATCCACACCATCTTGATGGGGATCCTTGGAGTTGTAGTCGTACTTGATGAAGTAGAACTTAATGTGGTCTTGGGAACCCACTTGACCAAGGCTTTGGGTGCTTCTACAAATGCATCAATCTCCTCTTGAAGCTTGTCCTTGCCTTTTTGCTTGTGGTCTTGTGGTGGAAGATCATCTTGAAACAAGTAGGATCATACTTCTCTTGTTGAGGAACAAACTTCGTCTTGGGGTATTGATCTTCTTCCCACTCAACTCCATTGACATTGAACTTCCGTTCAAAACCAACACCTTGATTCTTCCGGTGTCTTCCTTGCTTGCGTACAATTTCCTCAAATTGCTTACTTCCGGCAAGGCTCTTGTAAACACCTTTCTCTAATTCCCTCAATAAGCTATTTTCTTGCTCAACTGTAACTTGTCTAAGAGAATCATTAGTGGAATCAAGAGAGCTACTAGAAGCAACAACATTGGATTTAGCATGATTATTGTTACTACTAGATGAAGAATATTTCTTGTTGTTGTTACTAGATTTAACTTGTGGCATGTAAGTAAACAAGAGTAAACGCTTGGCAATGTAAGAAGAACTTTTTTTGCGAAGATCATCCTTGATTGCCTTTAAAAACTCATGTTCTTGCTCAAGGTTGAGCTTTTCAAAGTGTAGCTTGTCATGAGTGTAACACCCCGGATGTAATTTACCTTATATCAATCACAACTCTTGCCGTTTCCGGCGCTAAGTTATTTTATTTTCCTCGGGTTCGGGTTTTTGTCTCCATGTGTTGTTGCCTTTGTCATCCATCTCATCATCATGTGCATTACATTTGCATACGTGTTCGTCTCATGCATCCGAGCTTTTTCCCCGTTGTCCGTTTTGCATTTCGGCGCTCCTATCTCCTCTGGTGGTCATTTCTACCTTTTTTCGTGTGTGGGGGTTAAACATTTCCGGATTGGACCGAGACTTGCCATGTGGCCTTGGTTTACTACCAGTAGACCACCTGTCAAGTTTCGTACCTTTTGGACTTCGTTTGATACTCCAACGGTTAACCGAGGGACCGAGAAAGCCTCGTGTGTGTTGCAGCCCAACACCCTTCCAATTTGGCCCAAAACCCACCTAAACCCTCTCCATCATCTAGAGCGTTTGATCACGATCGCGTGGCCGAAAATCCTGCTCAATTTGGAGCCTCCTAGCTCCTCCTACCTATAAAAAGGTCCTCCCATTCCAAATCCGGACGAAACCCTAGACCCCTCCCTCTCCTCGCGCCGCCGGACAAAACCCGGCCGGCCGGACACGTCCGCCCGCTCCGCCAAACGAACCAGCGCGTGACACGTGTCCCCGCGGGCGCCCACATCGCCGCCGACCGCGCGGGCCAGC
>NC_057797.1:167381793-167452666 GCF_018294505.1 Triticum aestivum | reverse complement strand
CGGTGTCGTGCGCCTCGCCTCCGCCCCGCCGCCGACCTCCTCCGGTCGTCTTCAACCCCGCCGGCACCGCCCCGCACCGGATCCGGTCGCCTCCGACCTCCCCGGCGTCGTCCCGCACCGGATCCGCCGTCTCCTCTCCCTCCAGCGACCTTCTCCGCCCGGCGAACCTCGAACCCCAATCCAGCTACAGTGCCCGGCCAGATCCGGATTTAGATCCAACCCTAGAGGGTTGACTTTTTTCCTCTCCCTAGTATTTTTTTGCATTATTTCTCATGCTATAACTCCGCATCCGTAGCTCCGATTTGAGTGTGTAGCATATCAAAATGTTCGACTCAGAGAGTACCTCATTTCACCTCATTGCATCATTTTCATTTGAGCTCATCTTGGTGCCCGAAATGCTGTTGGAAGAGGGCTATATGATAAAATTGTCAGATCTGCTGCATCAAATAGCTATTTGTCATTTTTGCCATGATTAATTTGTGCATGATATGCTCCTGAGCTCTACATGTGTTTTGTTATATGCCATGCCATCTTTACATAGGTGCTTACCATGTATTTTTTCGATATGTGTGGTGACTAGCACAAGCTTGCAAAGTAGTGCATTTGTTAATGCTGATTTCAGAGACTTAGAATTTCTCTAAGTCCTTGTCCTGATTTTGTCATTATGTCATATGTTCATGTTGTTTCCTAGTGATCCGTGCCTCTTTTGAGGCTGATCAGTAAGGATGATTTGTTAACATTGTGGTGCTCTATCCATCCATGTCTTTGTTTGAAATTATGGAGCACCAGAGCTTGAGTCAATCGAGCTCTACTTTTGCTATTTCGTGAATCCTGACAGATTGTTGACTTGTTAGCGATTTTGCGGAGGATGTTGTTATTGATCTGTGCATGCTATGTTGTTGTTCTTGCCATGTCTAGCTTCTATGATGTGTATTCTTGATGTGTGTATACTTAGTTTGTCATGCCATGCTCTGTAGTGAGTGCATCGAGCTCGTGAACATGCCTACTCGCTAACTGTTTTGCATGCTTCGGTTTTTCACCAAGTCTGTAATCTGATTATGTTTTTGCCATGTTCACATGCTTGCAATTGTATTTTCTGATCCCTTTTGGCTCAAGGTCACTAAGGGACTTTTGTTAAGTGCTTTGAGTAGCTTCATTTCATGCCTTGCTTTGCCATGATAAGTTCCTGTATCATATAGTTTTCATGCTCTAAAGTGTGCTTCCTGATGTTAAATTCCAGACTTGTGTTAATTTCACTAAGTCTGAAACCTGTTATCATTTGCACTTTTGCCATGCTTGTTTGAACCTGTTAATGGATGAATTGCCCATAGCTCAGTGCTCATATTTTGTCAAGCATCATGAGTGGATCCCTGCTATGTATTTTGTTGTCATGTTTGTGTGTTGTAGCATAATTATCTTAATGCATTTAGATGGCTACTTGCTGATTATCGCAGACCGGTGCCATATTTGTTTTGCTTGCCATTTCCAAACCGTGCATCCGATTCCGGTGATCTCTATATCGATTTCAACAGAAATCACCTCACCTTTCCAGTGGCACTCTTGGATTTCCAAGTTGAGGCCAGGTTCAATCATTCCTTGTCAAATCTTGCATATGCATCACATACCGCATCCCGCATAGCATACCATGTTTGCATCATGTTGTTCGAGCTTTGAACGTGGTTGATTGTGTTCCTTTTGCTTGTTTGTCTTGTTTGGGTAGAGCCAGGAGACGAGTTCGCTAACGAGGAGCCCGTTGAGTTTGCTTACGAGGATCAAGTCAACTCTGACAACTTTGCAGGCAAGATGATCATACCCTCGAAATCACTTCTATCTTTGCTTGCTAGATGCTCGCTCTTTTGCTATGCCTATGCTACGATGCCTACCACTTGCTTATCATGCCTCACAAATTTCCATGTCAAACCTCTAACCCACCATGTCCTAGCAAACCGTTGATTGGCTATGTTACCGCTTTGCTTAGCCCCTCTTATAGCGTTGCTAGTTGCAGGTGAAGTTTGGAGATCGTTCCTTGTTGGAACATTGTTTATTGTTGGGATATCACTATATTATCTTGTTTATCTGAATGCACCTATATACTTGGTAAAGGGTGGAAGGCTCGGCCTTTTGCCTAGTGTTTTGTTCCACTCTTGCCGCCCTAGTTTCCGTCATATCGGTGTTATCTTCCCGGATTTTGCGTTCCTTACGCGGTTGGGTGTTAATGGGAACCCCTTGACAGTTCGCCTTGAATAAAACTCCTCCAGCAATGCCCAACCTTGGTTTTACCATTTTCCACCTAGCCTCTTTTCCCTTGGGTTTCCGGAGCCCAAGGGTCATCTTTATTTAAACCCCCCCGGGCCAGTGCTCCTCTGAGTGTTGGTCGAAACTAGAGCCCCTTGCAGCGCCACCTCGGGGAAACTCGAGGGCCGGTTTTAGTTGTACGGATTGCATATCCGATTGTGCCCTGAGAACGAGATATGTGCAGCTCCTATCGGGATTTGTCAGCATGTTCGGGCGGTGTTGCTGGACTTGTTTTACCATTGTCGAAGTTGTCTTGTAGAACCGGGATACCGAGTCTGATCGGAATGTCTCGGGAGAAGGAATATCCTTCATTGACCGTGAGAGCTTGTGATGGGCTAAGTTGGGACTCCCCTGCAGGGATTTGAACTTTCAAAAGCCGTGCCCGCGGTTATGGGCAGATGGGAATTTGTTAATGTCCGATTGTAGATAACATGAACCTTAACTTAATTAAAATGAATCAACTGCGTGTGTAACCGTGATGGTCTCTTCTCGGCGGAGTCCGGGAAGTGAACACGGTGTTGGAGTAATATTTGACGTAGGTTGTTGTAGGATCACTTATTGATCATAGTTCTTCGTTCGTGCTTTGCCTTGTCTTCTTGCTCTCTTTTGCGAACAGGTTAGCCACCATATATGCTAGTCGCTTGCTGTAGCTCCACAGATTACCTAGCCTTACCTATAAGCTTAAATAGTCTTGATCGCGAGAGTGCGAGATTGCTGAGTCCCTGTGACTCACAGTTTACTTCCAAACCAGATGCAGGGACCGGTGATTCCGTTCCAGATGATGCGCTTGAGCTCAAGTGGGAGTTCGACGAAGACTCACGCCGTTACTATGTGTCTTTCCCAAATGATTAGTAGTGGTGCCCAGTTGGGGCGACCGGGACCGTGTCGCAAGTTGGGGTTGTTCTTTTTATTTTGGTACCGTAGTCGGACCATGAGTGTATTGGATGATTGTAATGTTATTCATGTATTTGCGTGACGTGGCGACTGTAAGCCAACTATGTACCTTTTTCCCCTATTATCTATTTACATGGGTTGTTGTGAAGATTAACTTACTTGTGACATTTCTTTCAATGCGGTTATGCCTCTAAGTCGTGCTTCGACACGTAGGAGATATAGCCGCATCGAGGGCGTTACAAGTTGGTAATCAGAGCCTTCCCCGACCTTAGGAGCCCCCTGCTTGATTGAATAGCTGGCATTATTGAGTCTAGAAAAATGTTTTGAGTCATTTAGGATTATATAGATCGAAGAGTTGGGAATTCTTTTTACTCGCCAGTCCCTTCATCGCTTTGGTAAGGCATCCTGACGTAGAGTTTTGACTCTTCTCTTCTCAAATTTCACTAAAAAAATTTAGGATCACGCGGGTATCTTGGAATCGTTTCGATCGATTTGTGACGAGAACATTGTTCTTGGTGCCTCCTATCATTTAGGGGTTGTGGCAGTGTCCCGGGGAGTTGAGCTCCGAGGTGTTGTCGTCACAATTTTATCATTGCAGTTCTGGAATACCTGAGTTTAGTTTCGCTGACATCGAAAATCTCTTTTATGTAGTTGTTGGTGAGATAACCTCGACACCACCCAGTACTGGGGCGGGAGTTCGGGAGTATTGCCATAACTTGTATAATGGATGCTTTTCAAAGGTTGAGGTAGACGATTTCTGAAGTTTTTCTCGGTTACGTGTTGAAGGATGGATATAGATGGATGTAGGATTTGCTAGATTTGGGTGAGATATTATGCTTCCCCTGTAACCCCAACACCTGATTGCATAACCGAAAAGGTTCAGGAGTTTCATAGGTGGGAATTCTTGTAGCTCTAGTTCTTCTTCCACGGATATTTGGTTTGTGATTGGGTGATCCTTACCGAGTATTTGTTCTTGATCCGTACCTTGTTGTTGTTTTTCTTCTACCTAAATTCTAAGTGGCTTCTCAATTTATGGATATGTGACCATTTCAATTGGAATGCATTCGTTCATTTTGTTCGGATGTGAAGACTATATGTTGCAATTTCAACCCGTTTGATTCAGCTTCAATATTTGTCTATCAATGTGCTAATGGATGTCAACCTCTTCAGGATGGCTCCTCCAACGCGCACGACTCCGAATCCTGATCCGCCACCACCACCTCCACCTCTAGAGGCATGGCAAGCTGTGATGGCCACTACCAATGCAAACACGCAGCTGATCATGCAACTTCTTCAAGAGCACAACCAAGGGAAGCAGGGTAACAATCAAAATCACTTTGCTACACTCAACCAGTTCCTTGCTAACCAGCCAAAGACCTTCAGCAATTGCGTTGAGGCAACTGATGCTAATGATTGGCTCGTGGACTTATGCAAGCATTTCGAGTGTAGTAACGTCAGGCCTGAGGACTTTGTCAAGTTCGCTTCCTTCCAACTCAAAGACCAAGCTGCAGAATGGTTTTAGCAGTATGAGGAGGCCATGTGATTACCTGGGATGAATTCCGTCAAGACTTCAAAGCTCATCATATTCCTCAGAGCGTGGTTGAAAGCAAGCGTGAGGAATTCCACAACCTGAAGAAAGGCTCTATGTCTGTCTACGAGTACAACAAGATGTTTCAGAAGCTCGCCCGTTTTGCTAAGCAGGACATCCCTGATGAGAAGAGCATGATATACCAGTTCAGGGGTGGTCTCAGAGAAGAAATCCAGCTAGCTCTTGTCCTCTTTGAGCCCAGGAGGTACGATGAGTTTTACAACATGGCAATGAAACAAGAGACTACTCAACTGAAGTGCGATGCTTCCAAGAAGCGAGTCAGAGATGCTACTCCTTCTTCCTCAACTCAAGTGGCTAAGCAGCAGAAGTATTGGCTTCCTCCTCCTCCGTTCCGTCAGCCTTATCAGCAGAAGAGCAAAGGTGGCAGTGGATCTTCCCACCCACCCAACCCTGGCTTTCAGAACAAGACTTCGTCTCAAGCTTCAAGATCAAGTGCTCCGTATCACCGTCCGCTTTCAGAGGTCACGTGCAACAAGTGCCAACAGAAGGGTCACTATGCCAACAAATGATTCAATCAGAGGCGTCTCCCTCCTCCTCCTCCTGTGAGATTGGCAAGTACAGCTGTGGTCAAGCATAACCCCAAGTACGCCAAGGTCAACATGGTGAATGCAGCTCAGGCAGAGGACTCGTCAGATGTCATCATGGGTAACCTTCCTGTTAACGATATTCCTGCAAGAGTTCTTTTTGACACTGGTGCATCGCATTGTTTCATCTCGAGACCTTTTGCATCTAAGCATGATTTTGTTACTCAAGTGTTGCCGAAACCGTTGGCTATTGTCTCTTCGGCCCGTCAAATGACATCTCGAGTATGCGTTCCAGGTGTTTCAATCACATTGGGTGACTATAAGTTCTTGTCCTCTCCAAATGTTCTTGGTCACTCGGATATTGATCTTATTCTCGGAATGGATTGGCTTTCTAAGCACAAGGCTCGGCTTGATTGTGCTGCCAGGCAGATTCAATTGACTCATTCGTCTGAGGATGTAATTGTCTTTGCCGCTCGTGATGATACCATCCGTCCGTTTTCTCTCAATGAGAAGGGTGAACTGGATGCCATCTCTCAAATTCCAGTCGTTTGCGAATATCAAGACGTCTTTCTAGAAGAGCTTCCAGGAATGCCTCCGCACCGGCCAGTTGAATTCGTCATCGATCTTGAGCCTGGCACGGAACCTGTTTGCAAACGTCCTTACAAGCTTGGACCTCAAGAGTTGAAGGAGCTGAAGAAGCAACTCGATATTCAAGAGTGAATGGGTCTCATCCGACCTAGTTCTTCTCCGTGGGGTTGTGGAGTTCTTTTTGTGAAGAAGAAGGATGGAACGGACCGACTTTGTGTTGACTAGCGTCCATTGAACAAGAAGACTATCAAGAACAAGTACCCACTTCCCAACATCAATGAGCTGTTCGAACAACTCAAAGGTGCTCAAGTATTCTCCAAGCTTGATCTCCGTATGGGCTATGACTAGATTCGAATCTGTGAGCAAGATATTCCCAAGACAGCTTTCAGAACAAGCTATGATTCATACGAATACACTGTCATGTCTTTTGGCCTCGTCAACGCTCCTCCGACTTTCTCACGCATGATGAACTTCATCTTCAACGCCTACACAAATGACTTCGTCTTGGTCTACCACGATGACATTCTGGTCTTTTCGAAGAACAAGGAAGATCATGCCAAGCACTTGCATTTGGTTATCGATAAGCTCAGAGAACATCAGTTCTACGCCAAGTTCTCAAAGTGCAAGTTTTGGCTCGATGAGGTTCTCTATCTTGGACATATCATCTCTGCCAAGGGCATAGCGGTAAATCCTGAGAAGGTGTCTGCAATTGTGAATTGGGAACCACCTCAGAACGTGAAGCAACTCCGCAACTTCCTTGGTCTCGCAAGCTACTGTCGAAGGTTCGTAGAGAACTTTTCAAAGATCGCAAAGCCTCTTTCAAACCTTCTCCAGAAACACGTCAAGTACGTTTGGTCTCCGGAATGTGACATCACTTTCAACACCCTGAAAGAGAAATTGATCACTGCTCTAGTTCTGACTCCTCCTGATGAATCCAAACCGTTCGAGGTCTTCTGCGATGCCTCTCTTCAAGGTCTTGGTGCACTATTGATGCAAGAGAAGAAGGTTGTGGCTTATACCTCTCACCAGTTGAAGCCCAACGAGAAGAACTACCCCACTCATGACCTCGAGTTAGCGGCAGCTGTGCATGCTCTTTTGACTTGGAGACAACTCTTATTGGGAAGAAAAGTGGACATCTTCACTGACCACAAGAGTCTCAAGTACATCTTCACTCAGCCTAATCTCAACCTCAGGCAGACTCGTTGGGTCGAAATGATTCAAAAGTATAATCCGAGCATCGAGTATACTCCAGGCAAGGCCAATGTGATTGCTGACGCATTGAGCAGGAAGGCTTGCTGCAACAGTCTGATTCTCAAGCCTTACCAACCCAAGCTTTGTGAAGCTTTCCGCAAACTTAATCTGCAAGTTGTTCCTCAAGGTTTCCTCGCCAACCTTCAAGTCTCTCCTACTTTGGAAGATCAGATTCGTGAGGCTCAACTTCTTGATGCTATGGTGAAGAAGGTGAAGATTGGGATTGCCAAGAGTCAACCCAATTACAAGTGCTATCGCCTTGATGACAAGGATACTCTCTTCTTCGAGGATCATATTGTTGTGCCTAAAGGTGACCTTCGTAAAGTTATTATGAATGAGGCTCACAATTCACTCCTCTCCATCCACCCTGGGAGTACGAAGATGTACCAGGACCTCAAGCAGGCTTATTGGTGGACTCGAATGAAGCGCGAGATTGCTCAGTTCATGAATGAATGTGATGTTTGCAGAAGAGTGAAGGCAGAACACCAACGACCAGCTGGTCTCCTCCAACCTCTTGCCATTCCAGAATGGAAGTTTGACCACATTGAGATGGACTTCGTGACTGGGTTTCCAAAGTCCAAGCATGGCAATGATGCTATATTCGTTGTCATCGACAAACTCACTAAAGTGGCACACTTTCTGCCTATCAAAGAGTCTATCACTGCAGCTCAATTGGCAGAGCTTTATACCTCTCGGATTGTCTCTCTGCACGGCATTCCACAGTTGATCTCTTCAGACCGTGGCAGCATCTTTACCTCCAAGTTTTGGGATTATTTTCAGAAGGCCATGGGCACCAACGTCCACTTCAGCATAGCTTTCCATCCTCAAACTAGCGGTCAAGTCGAGCGTGTCAATCAGATTCTCGAAGATATGCTCAGGGCATGCGTTATCTCTTTTGTTATGAAGTGGTAAGATTGTCTTCCATATGCCGAATTCTCCTACAACAACAGCTTTCAAGCAAGTTCGGGCAAGGCCCCATTCGAAATTCTCTATGGCAGGAAGTGCCGTACTCCTCTTAACTGGTCAGAGACCGGTGAACGTCAACTTCTCGGAAATGACTTGATCATAGAGGCAGAGGAAATGTGCAAGGTCATTCATGATGACCTCAAAGCAGCGCAATCGCGCCAGAAGAGCTACTATTATAGTAAGCATCGTGATTTGGCTTTCGAGATCGGAGACCATGTTTACCTCCGCGTCTCTCCAATGAAAGGTACTCGTCGCTTCGGTATCAAAGGGAAGCTTGCCCCTAGATACGTGGGACCTTTCAAGATCGTCAGCAAGAGAGGCGATCTCGCCTATCAACTCGAGCTTCCTTCAAAATTTGCAAATGTGCACGACGTGTTCCATGTCTCTCAGCTCCACAAGTGCTTCAAGACCCCTGACCGCACCGTCAACTTCGAAGACATTGATCTCCAAGAAGACATTTCTTATCGTGAGCACCCAGTTGCTATTCTTGAAGAGACTGAACGCAAGACTCGCAATAAGTCAATAAAATTCCTCAAAGTCAAGTGGTCACACCATTCCGACCATGAATCCTCCTGGGAACACGAGGATCACCTCCGTTCTGAGTACCTGGCGTTTTTCCAGTCCTAGATCTCGGGACGAGATCCTTTCGTAGTGGTTGAGTGTTGTAACACCCCAGATGTAATTTACCTTATATGTATCACAACTCTTGCCGTTTCTGGCGCTAAGTTATTTTATTTTCCTCGGGTTCGGGTTTTTGTCTCCATGTGTTGTTGCCTTTGTCATGCATCTCATATCATGTCATCATGTGCATTGCATTTGCATACGTGTTCGTCTCATGCATCCGAGCTTTTTCCCCGTTGTCCGTTTTGCATTCCGGCGCTCCTATCTCCTCCGGTGGTCCTTTCTACCTTTTTTTCGTGTGTGGGGGTTAAACATTTCCGGATTGGACCGAGACTTGCCATGCGGCCTTGGTTTACTACCGGTAGACCGCCTGTCAAGTTTCGTACCTTTTGGACTTCGTTTGATACTCCAACGGTTTACCGAGGGACCGAAAAGGCCTCGTGTGTGTTGCAGCCCAACACCCTTCCAATTTGGCCCAAAACCCACCTAAACCCTCTCCATCATCTAGAGCGTTCGATCACGATCGCGTGGCCGAAAACCGTGCTCAATTTGGAGCCTCCTAGCTCCTCCTACCTATAAAAAGGTCCTCCCATTCCAAATCCGGACGAAACCCTAGACCCCTCCCTCTCCTCGCGCCGCCGGACAAAACCCGGCCGGACAGACACGTCCGCCCGCTCCGCCAGATGAACCAGCGCGTGACACGTGTCCCCGCGGGCGCCCACATCGCCGCCGACCGCGCGAGCCCGCCGAAGCCCAGCGCCGGCCCCTGCGGCCCATCCCGCGTCCGCCGCCGCCTGCCTCCTTCGCCCCCAACGCCGCTCGCCGCCCCGACGCTGCTCCGCCGCCCGCCGGCGTCGTGCGCCTCGCTGTCGCGAGGTCCGGCCACCGCGAGCCGCCCCACCGCCGACCTCCTCCGGTCGTCTTCAACCCCGCCGGCGCCGCCCCGCACCGGATCTGGTCGCCTCCGACCTCCCCGGCGTCGTCCCGCACCGGATCCGCCGTCTCCTCTCCCTCCGGCGACCTTCTCCGCCCGGCGAACCACGAACCCCAATCCAGCTACAGTGCCCGGCCAGATCCGGATTTAGATCCAACCCTAGAGGGTTGACTTTTTCCCTCTCCCTAGTATTTTTTTTGCATTCTTTCTCATGCTATAACTCCGCATCCGTAGCTCCGATTTGAGTGTGTAGCATATCAAAATGTTTGCCTCAGAGAGTACCTCATTTCATCTCATTGCATCATTTTCATTTGAGTTCATCTTGATGACCTAAATGCTGTTAGAAGAGGGCTATATGATAAAATTGTCAGATCTGCTGCATCAAATAGCTATTTGTCATTTTTGCCATGATTAATGTGTGCATGATATGCTCCTGAGCTCTACATGTGTTTTGTTATATGCCATGCCATCTTTACAGAGGTGCTTACCATGTATTTTTGCAATATGTGTGGTGACTAGCACAAGCTTGCAAAGTAGTGCATTCGTTAATGCTGATTTCAGGGACTTTGAATTTCTCTAAGTCCCTGTTCTGATTTTGTCATTATGCCATATGTTCATGTTGTTTCCTAGTGATCCGTGCCTCTTTTGAGGATGATCATTAAGGATGATTTGTTAACATTGTGGTGCTCTATCCATCCATGTCTTTGTTTGCAATTATGGAGCACTCTAGCTTTAGTCAATCGAGCTCTACTTTTGCTATTTCGTGAATCCTGGCAGATTGTTGACTTGTTAGCGATTTTGCCGAGGATGTTGCTATTGATCCGTGCATGCTATGTTGTTGTTCTTGCCATGTCTAGCTTCTATGATATGTATTCTTGATGGGTGTATACTTAGTTTGTCATGCCATGCTCTGTAGTGAGTGCATCGAGCTCGTGAACATGCCTACTCGCTAACTGTTCTGCATGCTCCAGTTTTTCACAATCTGTAATCTGATTATGTTTTTGCCATCTTCACATACTTGCAATTGTATTTTCTAATCCCTTTTGGCTCAAGGTCACTAAGGGACTTTTGTTAAGTGCTTTGAGTAGCTTCATGTCATGCCTTGCTTTGCCATGTTAAGGTCCTGTAACATATAGTTTTCATGCTCTAAAGTGTGCTTCCTGATGTTAAATTCCAGACTTGTGTTAATTTCACTAAGTCTGAAACCTGTTATCATTTGCACTTTTGCCATGGTTGTTTGAACCTTTTAATGGATGAATTGGTCGTAGCTCAGTGTTCATCTTTTGTCAAGCATCATGAGTGGATCCCTGCCATGTATTTTGTTGTCATGTTTGAGTGTTGTAGCATAATTATCTTGATGCATTTAGATGGATACTTGCTCATTATCGCAGACCGGTGCCATATTTGTTTTGCTTGCCATTTTCAAACCGTGCATCCGATTCCGCTGATCTCTATATCGATTTCAACCAAAATCAGCTCACCTTTCCAGTTGCACTCTTGGATTTCCAGGTTGAGGCCAGGTTCAATCATTCCTTGTCAAATCTTGCATATGCATCACATACCGCATCCCGCATAGCATACCATGTTTGCATCATGTTGTTCGAGCTTTGCACGTGGTTGATTGTGTTCCTTTTGCTTGTTTGTCTTGTTTGGGTAGAGCCGGGAGACGAGTTCGCTAATGAGGAGCCCGTTGAGTTTGCTTACGAGGATCAAGTCAACTCTGACAACTTTGCAGGCAAGATGATCATACCCTCGAAGTCACTTCTATCTTTGCTTGCTAGATGCTCGCTCTTTTACTATGCCTATGCTATGATGCCTACCACTTGCTTATCATGTCTCCCAAATTGCCATGTCAAACCTCTAATCCACCATGTCCTAGCAAACCATTGATTGGCTATGTTATCGCTTTGCTCAGCCCCTCTTATAGCGTTGCTAGTTGAAGGTGAAGTTTGGAGATCGTTCCTTGTTGGAACATTGTTTATTGTTGGGATATCACTATATTATCTTGTTTATCTTAATGCACCTATATACTTGGTAAAGGGTGGAAGGCTTGGCCTTTTGCCTAGTGTTTTGTTCCACTCTTGCCGCCCTAGTTTCCGTCATATCGGTGTTATGTTCCCGGACTTTGCGTTCCTTACGTGGTTGGGTGATAATGGGAACCCCTTGACAGTTCGCCTTGAATAAAACTCCTCCAGCAATGCCCAACCTTGGTTTTACCATTTGCCACCTAGCCTCTATTCCCTTGGGTTTCTGGAGCCCAAGGGTCATCTTTATTTAAACCCCCCTCCGGGCTAGTGCACCTCTGAGTGTTGGTCCAAACTAGAGCCCCTTGCAGCGCCACCTCGGGGAAACTCAAGGGCTGGTTTTAGTTGTACGGATTGCTTATCCGAGTGTGCCCTGAGAACGAGATATGTGCAGCTCCTATCAGGATTTGTCGGCACGTTCAGGCGGTGTTGCTGGACTTGTTTTACCATTGTCGAAGTTGTCTTGTAGAACCGGGATACCGAGTCTGATCGGAATGTCTCGGGAGAAGGAATATCCTTCGTTGACCATGAGAGCTTGTGATGGGCTAAGTTGGGACTCCCTTGCAGGGATTTGAACTTCCGAAAGTCGTGCCCGCAGTTATGGGCAGATGGGAATTTGTTAATGTCCAGTTGTAGATAACATGAACCTTAACTTAATAAAATGAATCAACTGCGTGTGTAACCGTGATGGTCTCTTCTCGACGGAGTCCGGGAAGTGAACACGGTGTTGGAGTAATGTTTGACGTAGGTTGTTCTAGGATCACTTCTTGATCATAGTTCTTCGTTCGTGCTTTGCCTTCTCTTATCACTCTCTTTTGCGAACAGGTTAGCCACCATATATGCTAGTCGCTTGCTGCAGCTCCACATATTACCTAGCCTTACCTATAAGCTTAAATAGTATTGATCGCGAGGGTGCGAGATTGCTGAGTCCCCGTGACTCACAGTTTACTTCCAAACCATATGCAGGGACCGATGATTCCGTTCTAGATGATGCGCTTGAGCTCAACTGGGAGTTCGACGAAGACTCACGCCGTTACTATGTGTCTTTCCCAGATGATCAGTAGTGGTGCCCAGTTGGGGCGATCGGGACCGTGTCACAAGTTGGGGTTGTTCTTTTTATTTTGGTATCGTAGTCGGACCATGAGTGTATTGGATGATTGTAATGTTATTCATGTATTTGCGTGACGTGGCGACTGTAAGCCAACTATGTACCTTTTTCCCCTATTATCTATTTACATGGGTCGTTGTGAAGATTACCTTACTTGCGACATTGCTTTCAATGCGGTTATGCCTCTAAGTCGTGCTTCGACACGTAGGAGATATAGCCGCATCGAGGGCGTTACAATGAGGATATAAAAGTTCTCGATGATCTTCCAAGGTAGTTTCATGAGCTAACTTAGGAGTGTTTAGCTCTTTAGTTAGACGCTCAATCTCCTTCTTATCATCTTCATTCCTTTTATCTTGATTATCATGATTAATAGCAAGCTCATCATAGTTTTCATAACTAGAGTTGTCAACAAGTAAATCATCATCTCCTAGCAAATCATCTTCATCACTATTGAAATCAACATACTTGGGGTGTGTTATCTTTGGACCTTTAGCCATGAAGCATCTCCCAATTCCTTCATTTGGTGAGTCAAATAAGTCGAAGGAGTTGGTTGTCACAAGTGCTAGTTCGGCAACAGCTTCATCTTGAGTATATTCGGAGTCAGAGTGATAACTTCTTTCGGAGTGATCGTCGGAGTCGGAACCGGATACCCATTCACCAACATGAGCTTGATGTCTTCTTTTTGTGTAGCTCCTTGATGACTTGTCCTTCCTTTCCAAGTCCATGCTTCTTCAAGAGGGTCTTCGTTCATAACGATCATCTCTACTCCTTTCTCGTGATGGTGATTCTTCTCTTCTACTTCTTCTTTTGTAGGGAGAATCTTCTTTTCCTTTGTAGGGAGCCGTACACTCATTGGAATAGTGTCCGGGTCTTCCACAATTGTAGCAATTGCGCTCACGACTAGAAGATCTTTTGTCATTGTAGGACCTTGACTTGGAACTTCTTTCCTTGCTTATACTCTTGTAGAACTTGTTGAAGGTCTTCACCATTAGACTCAATTCTTCATTAAAGGTTTGCTTCTCACTTGATGATGTGGGAGCATCACATGAGGCTTTGTAAGCACCACTTGACTTGTTGTGAAGCTCCTCCTTATCCTTGAGTGACATCTCATGAGCAACAATTCTTCCAATAACTTCCGTTGGCTTGAGATCTCTGTAATTGGGAATCATTTGGATCAATGTGCACACGGTATCATATTTTCCATCCAAGGATCTTAGGATCTTCTTGATGATGAATCTATCGGTCATCTCTTCACTTCCTAAGCCGGAAATCTCATTTGTGATGAGAGCAAGCCTAGAGTACATTTCAGTGACGCCTTCACCATCCTTCATTTTGAACTTGTCAAGCTGACTTTGAAGCACGTCCAATTTGGATTCCTTGACAGATTCGGTACCTTCGTGCATATCAATCAAAGTATCCCAAATTTCCTTTACATTCTTAAGATGGCTGATTTTGTTGAATTCTTCGGGGCATAATCCGTTGAAGAGAATATCACAAGCTTGAGCATTGTATTGTAGCATCTTCAAATCTTCCACGGTAGCTTCATGGTTTGGTTCTCTCTCATCGAAGAATTCACCTTGCAAGCCAATACACACAATAGCCCAAACGGCGGGGTTATGTCCAAGAATATGCACTTTCATCTTATGCTTCCAACTAGCAAAATTTGTACCATCAAAGTAAGGACCTCTACGGTGGTAATTTCCCTCGCTAGACGCCATACTCTCGTAGGTTGTGAAACCAAGGCTATGACCACCAAAAGCTATGGAAATGAAAGAAAATGGAGATCAAAGCTCTGATACCACTTGTAGGATCGAAAGTATGTCTAGAAGGGGTGATTAGACTACTTGACCAAATAAAAATCTAGCCTTTTCCCAATTTTAATTCTTGGCAGATTTTAGCAACTTAGCACAAGTCAATCAATCAACCTACACATGCAATTCTAAGAGTATAGCATCGGAAAGTAAAACAATTGCATATGAAGGTAAAGGGAGGAGTTTGGAGTCTGCAAACGCAATTAGAGACACGAAGATTGTTGGCGTGGTTCCGATAGGTGGTGCTATCGTACATCCACGTTGATGGAGACTTCAACCCACGAAGGGTAACAGTTGCGCGAGTCCATGGAGGGCTCCACCCACGAAGGGTCCACAAAGAAGCAACCTTGTCTATCCCACCATGGTCCTCGCCCACGAAGGACTTGCCTCACTCAGGTAGATCTTCACGAAGTAGGCGATCTCCTTGCCCTTACAAACTCCTTGGTTCAACTCCACAATATTGACGGAGGCTCCCAAGTGACACCTAACCAATCTAGGAGACACCACTCTCCAAGAGGTAACAAATGGTGTGTTGATGATGAACTCCTTGCTCTTGTGCTTCAAATGATAGTCTCCCCAACACTCAACTCTCTCTCACAGGATTTGGATTTGGTAGAAAGAAGATTTGAGTGGAAAGCAACTTGGGGAAGGCTAGAGATCAAGATTTATGTGGTTGGAGTGGAATATCTTGACCTCAACACAAGTGTAGGTGGTTCTCTCTCAGAAAATGTATGTTGGAAGTGTAGGCATGTTTTGATGGCTCTCTCCTTGAACGAAGAGTGGGTTGAGGGATATAAATAGCCTCCACACAAAATCTAACTATTACACACAAATCACCAAACTCGGTGGGACCGAATCATATAACTCGGTCAGACCAATTTAGTTCAAAATGTGAACGTTAGGATTCTCGGTGGGACCGACATGTCAACTCGGTGGGACCGATTTCGTTAGGGTTAGGGCATAACGTAATCTCGGTGAGACCGATTACACAAACTCGGTGAGAGCGATTTTGGTAATGGACTAACAGAGAGTTGGTCAGGCAAACTCGATGGGACCGATTCGCTCATCTCGGTTGGACCGAAGTGTTTCGAAAGGGAAACATAGAGTTTACATTGAAATCTCGGTGGGACCGATTGCTCATCTCAGTTTGACCGAAATGTTACGATGGGAAACAGAGAGATTACAATCCCATCTCAGTGAGACTGAGATCCCTATCGGTGAGACCGAAAAGACTTGGGTTTCTGGCAATGGCTATGTCAACTGAACTTGGTGGAGCCGGATAGAAAATTGCGGTGGGGCTGAGTTTGACTTTTGGTTTGGGACATATGTGGATGTGAGAAAGTAGTTGAGGGGTTTTGGACCATATCACTATGCACTTTGAGCAAGTAAGCCATTAGGCAACACCTCATCCCCTCTTAATAGTATTGGCTTTTCCTATGGACTCAATGTGATCTTGGATCACTTAAAATGAAAAGATGTAGAGTCCTGAGCTTTGAGCTTTGAGCCAATTCTTTGTCCTTAGCATTTTGAGGGGTCCACTTTTCTCATCCATGCCATGCCAATCATTGAGCTTTCCTGAAATGTTTATCTTGAAATAGCATTAGCTCAATGAACTATATGTTGTTAGGAATTACCAAAACCACCGAGGGATAGTTGCACTTTCACCACTCCACCGATCGGACCGCCGTGCGCGTCCGGAGGCACCATGGGCCTCCGCGCTTTCACCACCCGCCCTGTAGCGAGTGCAGTGGCCGCCCGAGTTCAGGCCAGAGCTGTCGCCCCGATACGATGGCGTGTCGAACCCAGCAGGATTTCTTCAGGCATATACGGAGGCTGTTTGGGTGGCTGGCAGCGATGAGAAGGCCATGGCGAACTAGCTACCCATCGCCCATATGGGCGCGCAATGCGCCGTGCTCTTCGGCTTGCCGGAGTCTTCAGTGGCCTCCTGGGAGGAGCTGTGCGGCCTCTTCATCGCGTGCTTCGCGGCACCAGCGCCCAACGCCATCGCGGCCCTCCTTGGTGGCTCGCAGGCACCGGCCTCGGACCGCCACACCAAGCAGCTCTTCTGCCGGATGGGTACCGCCTACGTGTCACAGGGAGCTCCTCCAGGCTAGGTGGCGCCTAAGGCCGACCTCACCTTCGATTCAAGGGACCACCCGGCGACCACGGCTGGTGCTGGCGTGCTCCCGATGCTCTGCACCCCTACCATCTATAGTGTACCGGTCACCAGGACCCTCATCGACGGCGGCGCCGGCCTCAATGTCCTCTCCGTGGAAGCATTTGGCCTGCTTCATGTGCCCCATGGCCGGCTCCGCCCCACCAAGCCTTTCTCCGGGTCGTTGATGGTTCCACCTGCCCTTGGGGTAGATCTGCCTCCCTATCATCTTCGGCACCCACGACAACTACCACACCGAGCTCATCGACTTCAACATCGCACGCACCGGCCTCCCGTACAACGCTATTCTCGGGTACCGGCCTTGGCCAAGTTCGTGGCGGCAACCCATCCTGACTACAACCTCATGAAGATGCCAGGAAGCAGCAGTGTCCTCACTGTGGCGGGGGACACCAAGGATGCGCTCTCGGCCCTCAAGCTCGCCTACAGGGTCGCGGCGGCCGCGTGGCCGAGTGGGGAGGGAACTCCGGAGGGCCCAGGGGTTGCACGAGCGAAGAATAAGCAGTTGTTCTCTCAAGATCGGAACTCGGGGGCTGCGGTCCATTTCGGATCGCGCGGCTCGGTGATATAAAACCACCCGGATTGCCATCCCTTTAGGGTCTCCACGAAAGAGCCCTCAAACCATAGGACGTTGGCCATCTTGCCTGCCATGACGCCTCCGCACTCCGCCTGGCTGCCGCGCACCACCTTGGGCTTGACGTTGAAGGTCTTGAGCCAGAGGCCAAAATGAGGGCGGACGCGGAGAAAAGCCTCGCACACGACGATAAACTCCGAGATGTTGAGGATGAAGTTCGGAGCCAGATCGTGGAAATCCAGGCCGTAGTAGAACATGAGCCCTCGGACAAATGGGTGGAGTGGAAAACCTAGTCCGCGAAGGAAGTGGGGGAGAAATACTACCCTCCCATGGGGCCTTGGGATGGGGAGAAGCTGCCCCTCTTCGGGAAGCCAGTGGGCGATGTCCTTGGACAGGTATCCGGCCTTCCTTAGCTTCTTGACTTTGCCCTCCATGACGGAGGAGACCATCCACTTGCCTCCCGCTCCGGACATTGCTGGAGAAGGTTGAGGTGGGAAGTGCAGGCTTGGGCGCTGGAGCTCGGGTGCGCAGGAGATGGATAGGCAAAGGAGGAAGAAGGCGTAGGTAAAAAGGTGGATCCTTGTCCCTTATATGGGCGGATGCGGTTGTGCGTCCCCACCTGCCTAGTAAAACTCGCTTGCCTCCCAAGCGCCGTGATAAGTGGCGTGGTTGGGTTACCCACGTCCGTATTGATGAGAATCCTATAAAAGGGGGGGTACACGATCTCTGCTTCGACAAGACGTGCCAAGGAAACTGCCTCGCAAAACACGCTGAGGTGGAAAAGTGAAAACGATTCGAGTGAAAGACTTGGCTGTAGTGTGATGACGCACTACAGAATACGTCAGCAGATTTGATTTATGTTAATATTATTCTCTCTATGGCAATATGTGGAAGCTTATTTTGCATAGCCGGACACTACTCTTGGTGTTTACAATCTTCTATGAAGGACTTGGAGGAGGAACCCGCTTTGCAATGCCGAAGACAATTTGCGCGCCGGACTCGTCGTCATTGAAGCCTGGTTCAGGGGCTACTGAGGGAGTCCTGGATTAGGGGGTGTTTCGGTAGCCGGACTATACCTTCAGCCGGACTCCTGGACTACGAAGATACAAGATTGAAGACTTCGTCCCGTGTTCGGATGGGACTTTCCTTGGCGTGGAAGGCAAGCTTGGCGATGCGGATATTCAAGATCTCTTACCATTGTAACCGACTCTATGTAACCCTAACCCTATCCGGTGTCTATATAAACCGAAGGGTTGTAGTCCGTAGGCAATCAACTCCATATACAACAGTAATACCATAGGCTAGCTTCTAGGGTTTAGCCTCCTTGATCTCGTGGTAGATCTACTCTTGTACTACCCATATCATCAATATTAATCAAGCAGGACATAGGGTTTTACCTCCATCAAGAGGGCCCGAACCTGGGTAAAACATCGTGTTCCCTGCCTCCTGTTACCATCCGGCCTAGACGCACAGTTCGGGACCCACTACCCGAGATCCGCCGGTTTTGACACCGACACCCCGCGTCGCTCCGCTCACCTGCTCCGCGCGCCTCGCCCGCTCTGGCGCCGCCCTCCACCGGTGTCGCCCTACGCTGGTGCCGCCGCACCGCCCACCACCGCTGCCGCCGTGGCCGGCACCCACCGGCGCCATTGCGCCCTTCTGGGCGGGCTCCCCGTCGCCTAGGCGGGTTTGCCCACACCCGGCTCCGCTCCGCTAAAGCCAGTGCCCGTTAGGCCCCCTTGGGCCTATGACATATGGGCCCCACGCCCTTGTTTAAAAAAACATATTAATAAAAATAATTAATTAATTAGTTAATCGCTTAATTAACTTAATTAATTAATTAATCTTAATTAAACTAATGAACTAGATTAGTTAATTTAAACAGTAGTTAGATAACGGTGTGCATGACAAGAGGACCCCACCCCATGTTGACTAGTAAAACGTTGACTGGTCAACTAGGACCCCCTGGCCCACCTGCCAGCCACTGGGTACAATTCTGTGTACCCAGTGCTGGGTGCATCTAGCATTTTAGCTTTTATTTTCGAATTATTAGTAATTTCAGAATATTGCTAAAACTTTAGTAAATCGTAGAAAATAAACCGTAGCTCGGATGGAAAAAATTTGTACATGAAAGTTGCTCAGAATGACGAGACGAACCCGGATACACAGCCCGTTCGTCTGCCACGCCTCCCTAACATAGCGAACAGGCAACTTTCCCCCTCCGGTTCATCTGTCCGAAAACACGAAACACCGAGAGTACTTTCCCGGATGTTTCCCCCATTCGCCAGTATCACCTAGTACTGCGTTAGGTCAACCATGGCACCATGTTTTGCCTTGTTATATTTTTGTGATGCTTTGTTTGCCCCGTATTTACTGTTTCTCCCCCCTCTTCTTCTCTGGTAGACCCCGAGACTGACGCTGATGAGACTAAGTACGACTATATCCCCGACGACCCCTCCTTGCCAGAGCAACCAGGAAAGCAACCCCCCTTGAGCATTTCGATATCGCCCATTTCTTTCCCCCTCATGCTTGCATTAGAACTGCTATTGCTTTATGTATGATCCTAATCAGATGCATAGCATGTTTTTGTTACCTGCTTTCATACCTTAACTGCTTAGTATAGGTTGGTTAGAGATCCATCAGTGACCCCCACCTTGTCCCAGTTGCCTCGCTTTATGTTCAATGACTCGATCAACGTGATCGACGTCCAGGCCCTGACACCGCACATCACCCCCCCTAGTTGTACGACTCTGTAGAGTTACCATCGAGTGCCGAGGGTGGAACCTCTTACATCACTCCTGATGAGATCTCCGTAGTGTAGCTATAAGGTCGAGGTCATCGAGGGTGATTTCCTCCTTAACCACTTCCTTTACGGCTCTGTCATGCAACCCATCAAATGTGAACCTCGAGGGTGGATCCTCTTACGTTCACCTTGATGACAACATCGAGTGGAATTCACTGGGGGTGATTCCTCGGGTTTTCCCCTTGGAGTTAGACACACAGTTACTATGGTTACTATGACTTTGCACTGAGCCATGTTACTAAAGACGGGTCGGCCCTGAGGGGTACCCGCGCGAGCTTAATAGCGAGTGATGTGGAGCCAGGTTGACCTGGAAGGTGCCCGCAAGATACTTAAGAGGCGTGGCCAGGCATTCTTAGCCCTTGCCGCAAGTACTCGAGACGGGGCGACGGGGTCACATCGATCGTGAATCTCTGCTCGTTACCGCCTGCTCCTAATCCGCTACGATTTGGATATTTGATCCGAGGGGCCTCTGGCCTGATAGCACTAACCATCACATGGGCATTGTATGGGTGTTCTGCGTCGTATGCATCAGCCAAAGCTGAATAGACGCCAACGATTGAGCGGCACGCGCCGGGTTGCACTGCGTAAGCACCTGCCTTTTTGAAGGAGGTAGCTAGGTCTACTCACCAGCCGCCCACGCATCATGCAGGAGTTCTCGGGGAGATGGCCCATGACCCCTGGGGGCATAGGTTTAGTCCGGCGTGTTGACCTCTCTATTAAGCCTAGGTCAGGTTGCGGCATATTGTTTGGCCGAGGCAGGGCATGACCCAGGAAACTGTGTCTAGCCGGAGTTAATCGAGCGTGGTGGGTAAGTTGGTGCACCCCTGCAGGGAAGAAAACATCTATCGATAGCCTGTCCTACGGTAACGGACACTTGGAGTTGTATCCCGATCGATACAACTAGAACTGGATACTTGAGTGAGAAATGGATATGAGAAATGGATAGTATGGCTCTGGGATTGCTTTCTCGCTGGGAGTCGAGAAAGGATCTCTGGCCGCGGTTGATAACACTACTACTACTTTACATTATGTTGATATGTACTCTTCTAAATGCTGCAAGATGCTTGAAGATGCTTGAAGATGCTAGTCTTCGATAGGCTAGGCTTCCCCCTTCTCTTCTGACATTCTGCAGTTTAGTCCACAGATACAACCCATTTCCTTTGATACAGATGCATACTTAGTTTAGATCTGATGTAAGTCTTGCGAGTACTTTGGATGAGTACTCACGGTTGCTTTGCTACCTTTTTTTCTCCCATACCCGATTGTTGCGACCAGGTGACGGATCCCAGGAGCCAGACGACACCACTGATGACTACTACTACCCCGAGGGTGCCTAGTACTATGTGACGGCCGCTGGCGACCTGGAGTAGTTAGGAGGCTCCCAGGCAGGAGGCCTTGCCTTTTCGATCGTTGTTGCTTTTGTGCTAGCCTTCTTAAGGCAGACTTGTTTAACTTATGTCTGTACTCAGATATTGTTGCTTCCGCTGACCCTTTTGTTTTCGAGATTATGTATTCGAGCCCTCGAGGCCCCTGGCTTGTAATATAAAGCTTGTATTATTTTATTTTGTGTCTAGAGTTGTGTTGTGATATCTTCTCATGAGTCCTTGATCTTGATCGTACACATTTGTGTGTATGATTAGTGCACGGTCAAATCAAGGGCGTCACAAGTTGGTATGAGAGCTGACTGCCTGTAGGAATCCCCCTTCCACACTCCTTGACCGAAGTCGAGTCTAGACATTACAAAACTTTTTACTAACATGGTTGTGTGCCTTATGGGCCCACGTTGCCATTTGGGTGGTATTAGGATCTTTTATTCCTCGTCTATACTCTGGGACTCTAATCTCTCTCCTATTCGAGTTTAAATGGTTTTACTAAATCTAACTTTAGGTTCTCGATAATACTTTCTCCCGGAGAGCCCCTCATTCCATATGATCGCCTACTACACCAGAAGATTCCAAAGATACTCTCCGATGTTCTCTTAAGACTTTGTGGCCGTTGCTTTTGTAATTCCCTACCACTAAAATATCCCTATGGATAAACACATACACCCGATGTTCTTACTTTTATTCCAAGTTGATCTTGTTATTACAAGATACCTCGAACTTCTCTCTATTGCTCCGAGAAATCTTTGTGCTTACTGCCTTGTAGTTCCTTGTCGCCTGAATACACCAATATATTAATCCTCACACTTACCGAGGATTTGTTTCTCCCTAGTTGTTCATGTGGCCACAAAAGTCTTCGAAATGCTATTCAATTTCCCGAAGATCCTCAGCAACCTATTGCTCTTGAAATTCTTGCTTGCCTGCATTACGATTAATCCCATAAGTCTGGTAATCTTATTGGCATTCATTGTCATTATCATTCCGAGTCTGTTGATCCAATATGTTCTGAATGCTCGCAATCCTCCACCAGATCCTAGAATTCATCCTTCTAGTTCAGGCGTTATTTTGAACATGAGCTGGTCCTCGACCAATCAAGTTGTTGTCGAATGCACTCCTAAGTCTATTCAACTTATCCATTCTTAATTAGAGTGCTTGCTTCTGATCCCTTAATTTGGAAATCATAACTCCTTTACATTTGAGCTCTGAGTTAGTCAGTTGTTTCTATAATCTGATATCCTTGCATTCTTTCTTCTTCTGGTTGAGTACTAATGCTCACATCAGATCCCTTGTGAACCACCAGATCCTTTGTTGGGTTTTATCCGACATCGTCCTTCATAATCAACCACCTTGTGAGCCTTTCCTTGGATACATAATGCCATTGGTAAATTGTATCCTCTGCTTCCTCAACCATGCTCTACTTTCGATCTTGAGTTATTTACTCATGGAGTTTGTGGTATATGTTCATAAGATGCCAAGTGGCTTGAACCTATGCCTTCCCTAATATGTGTGAACTCAAAAGTTATGCGAGTTATACTCTACTGGCTTTTCGTCAGATAAAATTCCAATACTACAGCTTCATCAAGAGCGAGAAGTAAAATGAAAGGTTATGCATTGTATAAGTGGGAGTCGACCCTGAACCTTGTGTTCATGCCCACGGACACGGTGTGGGACTTATCATGAAAGCTTCTTGCAAGGATATTTAATCATTTGAATAATTCTTCCGGTATCGTGAATTGGATCCCTTGTAGTTATGGTCCCGACCATATTTCCTCCTTGATCCCATTTACTGGGGGAAGTTACAATTACTTATCCTCTGCAAATCATTCCCTCGTCCAACCTCTACTCCAAATTACCTTCTGGCATTACACCTAGTACTTGATACTGGGAAGCTTTATACCCCATCACATCATTCCTAGCCGGATTGGCTATATTATTATCGTGTCGACTTTTAATTGTGCTACCTGGTCCTTATGCCCGGAGCAACTTCCGACGATGAGCTAAGCTTACGTCGATCTTCCTCATCTTATCTTTTCACATCGAACAACAAGCTTGACTTTGAGCTTGTGTTGAATCCATGGTACTCATAGCCTTTCACTTCATCCTCCCTTTTCTGCTCGAGGGCATCTTAATAGAATCTCCCGACAAACTTTGTCTTGATCACCGTCACACTTTGGCTTCTTCAGAGATGTCAATTGAACTCATGGCTAGAAATACCATCTTTGCCTCTCGATGATTTGTGTCAGCATCAACAACATTCTTATCTCCCCCCCAACACAAACTTGATCATGTTAATTTTGCGAATACATCCTTGTTGACATGTCGATGGATTGCTACTGAACCCATCGGCCACCTCCTCATCTTTTCCCTGATAAAATAACATGATATGTTCTAGAAATTCCCGATGGATCCTTTGTGAATCCAAGGTCCGACCTTTACCTGATGACCATGTCAATGCTATCCCGAAGCATGATTGTGGTACTCAAACATCAAGAACATTGGAAGCATAATGCTAAATGTTTCTTGTTCATTTATCCAAACACAGTTGTACGTGTAACATCATGAATTCCCTCACCCCCTTTACCTAATTGGTTATCTAATTACTATCCTGTCATGGATATCATCCTCTGCTTGTCCTTGGGAAGGATATACTCCTGATAATTGTGTTTAAACACATTTTCCTTTCCATTGTTCTGATTAATATACTAATCATATTTTCCTTTCCATTCTTTTGTTTAACCTTTCTAGTAAACTAACTTATCTCAGTAGAGATAATTTCCTTCTTAGGTAAACACCTCAGTGTACAACTCTGTCAGTGTGACCCTGATACTATTGCTGACAACATCCTGGTAACCCCCGATGGACGAGAACTTTGCCTATTGGTCTGCCTCGTTCAACGAGAAGGAAAGTGGTTCTCTTCGCCCCTCGCCCTTCGTACCAACATTGTTGCCAACATAACTGACAGGCTATCCTCTGACCTGCCTTGCTATCATGACCGTGCAAATATTAGCGCCTTCCTGCTTCTAACCCACATGGTGGGCCCATAACCCACAGTTCCACAGGATCGAAACCTGACTCTCCTATACAACCTTGATGCCAAAATATTCTTTACACTTGGCTTCATATCATGTCACGACCCACCTTTCGAGAGATGATCTATTCCCGATGCTCTGAACCCCCCTTTCTCACACTCTATTCAAGTATCAATCGTTGTTCATTCAGTTGAAACTTCCTATTGTACCTTCATACTTTGCTCTCGATGTTTTATTAAGTTTCAACTCGAGAGGTACTTCTGCCTCATTACCTGAATTGTTCACCAGATAATTAACCCTATAAGGGTCAGTTCTCCCGAAGTTACTCTTTACTTCCCCACTTAAATCTCGGAACGAGATTTCTTGTAGTGGAGAAGATTTACAACACCCCTAGTGTCATGCTACAGTAACCCCTTGTTAATGGTGCCATGTCATCATGTTATTGTTGCTAATCCTCACTTGATCCAAATCACTGTTCATATTCAAACTCAAATTTAAAGTCAAAAATTCAAATTTGCCAAACCTGAAAACTAAAATGTTCAAAGTGTGGCAGGTAATCCCCGGGTATTTATCATGTTGGAACCAACCTCTTTTGGATTCCGAAAGTGCCCCTGGAAATTATTTAGTGGTCCAACATCATATTAATTGGCCTTTTCAATTTCCAAAAAAATGCTTAAACAATTCCGTTGGCTCTAAAACTTTTGTGCAACACCACAATTTGGTGCATGAATTATGTGCCAAGTTTCAATCTTGGGAACATCCATTTTTGTGCTCCAACTATTTGCAAAACAGAAGAGGAAAATAAGAAAAGGGAAAGGACTAAAAAAAAGAGAAAAGCAAACCCCCTGGCTCCCCTGGGCCTTGGCCCACTCCCACACAGCCGGCCCACTACCCCCCTCCCTCGGTCGACCTCCTGTTTCCCCGACTGGGGTCGCTACAGGGGGCGCCCTGCCGAACCTGCTCGCCGCCCCTGGCCGCTACAACGCCGGGGAGGGATAAGGGCGCCACCCTGGCACCTTGGGGACGCTTCCTCTCCCACTACCCTCGCCCCACTTGCTCTCCCTCTCCCATACCCTCCGCAGGTCCGCCGAGATGCGCTCGCCTAAGCGGGCTCGTCGTTGTTGCCACGCCGTGCACGTGGCCACCGTCCCTTGTACTCCGTCCGCTCGTGTCCCGGGAGGTCCTCGGCGTCGACTACATCGCCTGCTTCACGGGGTTGAAGATGGTGGGCCGCCTGAACACCGTCTTCTTCTTCCCCTCCGTCCGCCTCAGGTCGCCGCCGCCTCCTTCGCCTCCGGCCGTTGCGCATCTTCCCCGGGCCTCCCCAGCAAAAGTCGTAAGCCACTGGCCCTCCTCCTCCTCCCCTTTGGGTCGCCCGCACCCCGTAGCTATCTGTCCGAAAAAACGAAACACCGAGAATACTTTCCCGGATGTTTCCCCCCTTCGCCAGTATTGCCTAGTACTGCGTTAGGTCACCCCTGGCACCGTGTTTTGCCTTTTTATATTTTTGTGATGCTTTGTTTGCCCCGTATTTACTATTTCTGCCCCCTCTTCTTCTCCGGTAGACCCCGAGACCGATGCTGATGAGACTGAGTATGACTATATCCCCGACGACCCCTCCTTGCAAGAGCAACCAAGCAAGCAAACCCCCCTTGAGCATTCCGATATCGCCCATTTATTTCCCCCTCATGCTTGCATTAGAACTGCTACTGCTTTATGTATGATCCTACTCAGATGCATATCCTGTTTTTGTTACCTGCTTTCATACCTTACCTGCTTATCCTAAACTGCTTAGTATAGGTTAGTTAGAGACCCATCAGTGACCCCCACCTTGTACCAGTTGCCTCACTTTATGTTCGATGACTCGATCAACGTGATCGACGTCCAGGCCCCGACACCGCACATCACCCCCTAGTTGTACGACTCTGCAGAGTTACCATCGAGTGCTGAGGGTGGAACCTCTTACATCACTCCTGATGAGATCTCCGTAGTGTAGCTATACGGTCGAGGTCATCGAGGGTGATTTCCTCCTTAACCACTTCTGTTACGGCTCTGTCGTGCAACCCATCAAATGTGAACCTCGAGGGTGGATCCTCTTATGTTCACCTTGACGACAACATCAAGTGGAATTCACTGGGGGTGATTCCTCGGGTTTTCGCCTTGGTGTTAGACACACAGTTAATATGGTTACTATGACTTTGCACTGAGACATGTTACTAAAGACGGGTCGGCCTTGAGGGGTACCCGCGCGAGCTTAATAGCGAGTGATGTGGAGTCGGGTTGACCTGGAAGGTGCCCGCGAGATACTTAAGAGGTGTGGACGGGCATTCTTAGCCCTTACCGCAAGTACTCGAGACGGGGCGACGGGGTCACATCGATCGTGAGGCTCTGCTTGTTACCGCGTGCTCCTAATCCACTACGATTTGGATATTTGATCCGAGGGGCCTCTGGCTTGATACCACTAACCATCATGTGGGCATTGTATGGGCGTTCTGCGTTGTATGCATCAGCCAAAGCTTAATAGATGTCAGCTACTGAGCGGCACGCACCGGGTTGGACTGCGTAAGCACCTGCCTTTTTCAAGGAGGTAGCTAGGTCTGCTCACCGGCCGCCCACGCAACGTGCGGGAGTTCCCGGGGAGATGGCCCATGACCCCTGGGGCATAGGGTTAGTCCGGCGTGTTGACCTCTCTATTAAGCCTAGGTCGGGTTGCGGCGTATTGTTTGGCCGAGGCCGGGCATGACCCAGGAAAGTGTGTCCGGCCGGAGTTAATCGAGCATGGTGGGTAAGTTGGTGCACCCCTGCAGGGAAGAAAACATATATCGATAGCCTGTCCTACGGTAACGGACACTTGGAGTTGTATCCCGATCGATACAACTAGAACTGGATACTTGAGATGAGAAATGGATATGAGAAATGGATAGTATGGCTCTGGGATTGCTTTCTCGCTGCGAGTCGAGAAAGGATCTCTGACCGAGGTTGATAACACTACTACTAGTTTACATTATGTTGATTTGTACTCTTCTAAATGCTGCAAGATGCTTGAAGATGCTAGTCTTCGATAGGCTAGGCTTCCCCTTCTCTTCTGGCATTCTGCAGTTTAGTCCACAGATACAACCCATTTCCTTTGATACAGATGCATACTTAGTTTAGATCTGATGTAAGTCTTGCGAGTACTTTGGATGAGTACTCATGGTTGCTTTGCCACCTATGTTTCTCCCATACCCGATTGTTGTGACCAGATGACGGATCCCAGGAGCCAGACGACATCACTGATGACTACTGCTACCCCGAGGGTGCCTACTACTATGTGATGGCCGCTGACGACCTGGAGTAGTTAGGAGGCTCCCAGGCAAGAGGCCTTGCCTTTTCGATCGTTGTTGCTTTTGTGCTAGCCTTCTTAAGGCAGACTTGTTTAACTTATGTCTGTGCTCAGATATTGTTGCTTTCGCTGACCCTTGTGTTTTTGAGCTTATGTATTCGAGCCCTCGAGGCCCCTGGCTTGTAATATAAAGCTTGTATTATTATATTTTGTGTCTAGAGTTGTGTTGTGATATCTTCCCGTGAGTCCTTGATCTTGATCGTACACATTTGCGTGTATGATTAGTGTACTGTCAAATCGAGGGCGTCACAATCCAAGAAACCCACAAGCTGCAGGAGGCCGGTGTCATTCGATAAGTGTGGCACCCGGATTGGCTTGCAAACCCGGTCATCGTCCCCAAGAAGGGCGGGGAAGGAGCGCATGTGCGTTGATTTCACCAACCTCAACAAGGCATGTCCTCAAGACCCCTTCCCTCTCCCGTGCATCGACCAAATCGTCGACTCCTCCGCCGAGTATGATTTATTATGCTTGCTGGATGCCTTCTCGGGCTATCACCAAATCAAGATGGTGGTGCAAGACGTTGAGAAGACGGCTTTTCTGACTCCGTGTGGGGTGTACCGCTACACGTGCATGCCGTTCGGACTGCGCAATGCCGGAGCGACCTTCTGGCGGCTAATGCACATTGACTTGGGCCAGTAGCTTGGGAGGAACGCTGAGGCATACGTCGATGACATAGTGGTGAAATCTCAGGAGGCGAGAACGCTTATCAAGGATCTGGAGGAGACTTTCACCAGCCTGCGCCAGGTAAACCTGCGGCTAAACACAGAGAAGTGTGTATTTGGTGTCCCTTCAGGCAAGTTGCTGGGCTTCCTGGTGTCGCATAGAGGGATCGAGGCCAACCCAGAGAAAGTCAAGGACATAGAAAGGATGAGTCTGCCGCAAACCCTCTAGGAGATGCAAAAGCTAGCGGGCTGCGTAACATCGCTCGGGCGCTTCATCTCCAAGCTGGGGGAGCGCACCCTCCCCTTCTTCAAGCTAATGAAAAAGAAGGGCCCGTTCGAGTGGACTCTAGAGGCTGACGTGGCCTTCCAGGACCTCAAGAAGTAACTCACCGGCCCTCCGGTGATGGTAGCGTCGCGCCCACTTGAACCTTTGGTGCTCTACCTGGCCACCAGGTCTCATTCTACCAGCGCAGCGCTGGTGGCAGCCCACGAGGAGCGCCCGACCAAGGGCTCACAGGGTAGCACCTCACACCCAGATGGGGTGTCGCGGCCTCTGGGTGACACCCCTGAGGCCTCGGCCGCCCCACCGGCCGACAGGGCTCCTGAGGATGGCACCCCCAAGGACATAGTAGCCCCGACAGATGACAAGGCTCCTGAGGCCCCCCGGCCTCCGGAGGAGCGGGATCCTGCCAGTGCCTCCACCCTTGTCGAACACTCGGTGTACTTCGTCAACACGGTGTTGCGCGATGTGTGGGCGCGCTACCCCACGCCACAGAAGCTATTGCTCGTGCTGCTCGTTGATACGTCTCCAACGTATCTATAATTTTTGATTGCTCCATGCTATATTATCTTTTGTTTTGGACATTATTGGGCTTTATTATTCACTTTTATATTATTTTTGGGACTGACCTATTAACCGGAGGCCCAGCCCAGAATTGCTGTTTTTTGCCTATTTCAGAGTTTCATAGAAAAAGAATATCAAACAGAGTCCAAACGGAATGAAACCTTCAGGAACGTGATTTTCGGAATGAACATGATCTAGGAGACTTGGACCCTACGTCAAGCAGCCAACAGGGAAACCACGAGGTAGGGGGCGCGCCTACCCCTCCTAGGCGCGCCCTCCACCCTCCACTAACGTACTCCTTCCTCCTATATATACCTATGTACCCCCAAACGATCAGAAACGGAACCAAAACCCTAATTCCACCTTCGTAACTTTCTGTATCCACGAGATCCCATCTTGGGGCCTGTTCCGGAGCTCCGCCAGAGGGGGCATCGATCTCGGAGGCCTTCTACATCAACACCATAGCCTCTCTGATGACGTGTGAGTAGTTTACCTCAGACCTTCGGGTCCATAGTTATTAGCGAGATGGCTTCTTCTCTCTTTTTGGATCTCAATACAATGTTCTCCCCCTCTCTCATGGAGATCTATTCGATGTAATCTTCTTTTGCGGTGTGTTTGTTGAGACCGATGAATTGTGCGTTTATGATCAAGTTTATCTATGAACAATATTTGGATCTTCTGAATTCTTTTATGTATGATTGGTTATCTTTGCAAGTCTCTTCGAATAATCAGTTTGGTTTGGCCTACTAGATTGATCTTTCTTGCAATGAGAGAAGTGCTTAGCTTTGGGCTCAATCTTGCGGTGTCCTTTCCCAGTGACAGTAGGGGCAGCAAGGCATGTATTGTATTGTTGCCATCGAAGATAACAAGATGGGGTTTTTATCATATTGCATGAATTTATCCCTCTACATCATGTCATCTTGCTTAAAGCGTTACTCTGTTCTTATGAACTTAATACTCTAGATGCATGCTGGATAGCGGTCGATGTGTGGAGTAATAGTAGTAGATGCAGGCAGGAGTCAGTCTACTTGTCTCGGACGTGATGCCTATATACATGATCATACCTAGATATTCTCATAACTATGCTCAATTCTGTCAATTGCTCAACAGTAATTTGTTCCACCGTAAAATACTTACGCTCTTGAGAGAAGCCACTAGTGAAACCTATGGCCCCCGGGTCTATCTTCCATCATATTAATCTTCCAACACTTAGTTATTTTCATTGCCTTTTATTTTACTTTGCATCTTTATCATAAAAATACCAAAAATATTATCTTACCATATCTATCAGATCTCACTCTCGTAAGTGACCGTGTAGGGATTGACAACCCCTTATCACATTGGTTGCGAGCATTTATTTGTTTTGTGTAGGTGCGAGGGACTCGCGCGTAGCCTGCTACTGGATTGATACCTTGGTTCCCAAAAATTGAGGGAAATACTTACACTACTTTGCTGCATCACCCTTTCCTCTTCAAGGGAAAACCAACGCAGTGCTCAAGAGGTAGCAAGAAGGATTTTTGGCGCCATTGCCGGGGAGGTCTACACAAAAGTCAACATACCAAGTACCCATCACAAACCCTTATCTCCCGCATTACATTATTTGCCATTTGCCTCTCATTTTACTCTCCCCCACTTCACCCTTGTCGTTTTATTCGCCCTCTCTTTTCCGTTTGCTTGTCGTTATGGAGAGTCCTCTATCTTCTTTGTTGTCTCCCAAGAATGAAGTTCTAAATTTTAAGCAAAGGGAGGGAGAAAATCTAAAAGATGCTTGGTATAGAATTTGCAATGCTCAAAATAGATCTACCAGGAAGCAATCTACTTTCGTTCTTCTTTGCAATTTTTATGTAGGCACTACTCCTTGGTACAGATATATCCTTGATACCATTACCGGAGGAAACTTCTTGGGTAGCCACACTTATGATTCTTATAATGCTATGATTGATTTGTTTGGCTCACCACCTCTTTTGGTTAATGGAACTATGTTAACTTTGGAGCATGTAATGCAAAGACTTGAAATTATTGAGAATAAGGTTGCTATTGTAGAGTTAATTGAAAATTTGGATAAAAAGATCCACAACCGAATCACTCAATATGGATCTAAAGTAGGAGTCACTTTGAAAAATATTAAAGAAAAGGAACCTATAGTTAATGAGAAAATAAATCAGGATTCCACTAGAATCGATAAACTTGAGGATATTATTACCAACTTGGGAACCGCTTTTTCTTCCATAAAGAATACTCCAAGTCCTCCCACTAAAATTGCAAAGCTTAAGTATGTTCCTAAAAATAAGGGTGAATCCTCTAGTAAGGAAACTGCGGATCTCAAATCTATAAGTATTCATCCCAATCTTTTTGCTATCATTAAGGAACCATTTGTTAAAAATGAATTTGTCGATCTTGTGCCTAAAAGTTTAATAATAAATAAAAAGAAATAAATTCCTAAGGATGGTAGATGCCTCATTGAAGAATTACCGACCAAAGATGGCAATACCTAGATCTATCCTTGCTTTTTATGCCTAGCTAGGGGCGTTAAACGATAGCGCTTGTTGGGAGGCAACCCAATTTTATTTTTATTCCTTGATTTTTGTTCCTGTTTAGTAATAAATAATTTATCTAGCCTCTGTTTTGGTTGTGTTTTTTGTGTTTAATTAGTGTTTGTGCCAAGTAGAACCGTTGGGAAGACTTGGGGAAAGTCCTGTTAATCTTGCTGTAAAAAACAGAAACTTTAGCACTCGCGAGAACTGCTGCCATTTTTATTTGGAAAGTTATATTTAGTTAATTATTTTTGAAGATGATTAATAGATAAATTCCTCACGTCCAGCAATTTATTTAAGAATTTTTGGGGTTCCAGATCTTGCTCTAGCTACAGATTACTACAGACTGTTCTGTTTTTGACAGATTCTCTTTTTCGTGTGTTGTTTGCTTATTTTGATGAATCTATGGCTAGTAAAATAGTTTATAAACCATATAGAAGTTGGAATACAGTAGGTTTAACACCAATATAAATAAAGAATGAGTTCATTACAGTACCTTGAAGTGGTCTTTTGTTTTCTTTCGCTAACGGAGCTCACGAGATTTTCTAGTTTAAGTTTTGTGTTGTGAAGTTTTGAAGTTTTGGGTAAGGATTTTATGGATTATGGAACAAGGAGTGGCAAGATCCTAAGCTTGGGGATGCCCATGGCACCCCAAGATAATCTAAGGACACCAAAAAGCCAAATCTTGGGGATGCCCCGGCAGGCATCCCCTCTTTTGTCTACTTCCATCGGTAACTTTACTTGGAGCTATATTTTTATTCACCACATGATATGTGTTTTGCTTGGAGCGTCTTGTACGATTTGATTCTTTGCTTTTTAGTTTAGCACAATCATCTTTGATGTACACACCTTTTGAGAGAGACACACATGATTCGGAAATTATTAGAATGCTCTATGTGCTTCACTTATATCTTTTGAGTTATATAGTTTTGCTCTAGTACTTCACTTATATCTTTAGAGCATGGTGGTGGATTTGTTTTATAGAAACTATTGATCTCTCATGCTTCACTTGGATTATTTTGAGAGTCTTAAACAGCATGGTAATTTTCTTAAATAATCCTAATATGCTAGGTATTCAAGATTAGTAAAAACTTTTTTATGAGTGTTTTGAATACTAAGAGAAGTTTGATGCTTGATGATTGTTTTGAGATATGGAGGTAGTGATATTAAAGTTGTGCTAGTTGAGTAGTTGTGAATTTGAGAAATACTTGTGTTGAAGTTTGCAAGTCCCGTAGCATGCATGTATGGTAAACCTTATGTAACAAATTTGAAACATGAGGTGTTCTTTGATTGTCCTCCTTATGAGTGGCGGTCAGGGACGAGCGATGGTCTTTTCCTACCAATCTATCCCCCTAGGAGCATGCGTGTAGTGCTTGGTTTTTTATGACTTGTAGATTTTTGCAATAAGTATGTCAGTTCTTTATGACTAATGTTGAGTCCATGGATTATACGCACTCTCACCTTTCCATCATTGCTAGCCTCTTCGGTACCGTGCATTGCCCTTCCTCACATTGGGAGTTGGTGCAAATTTCCCCGGTGCATCCAAACCCCGTGATATGATACGCTCTTTCACACATAAACCTCCTTATATCTTCCTCAAAACAGCCACCATACCTACCTATTATGGCATTTCCATAGCCATTCCTAGATATATTTCCATGCAACTTTCCACCATCCCGTTTATCATGACACGTTCATCATTGTCATATTGTTTAGCATGATCATGTAGTTGACATAGTATTTGTGGCAAAGCCACCATTCATAATTCTTTCATACATGTCACTCTTGGTTTATTGCATATCCCGGTACACCGCCGGAGGCATTCATATAGAGTCATACCTTTTTCTAGTATCGAGTTGTAATCATTGAGTTGTAAGTAAATAGAAGTGTGATGATCATCATTTAATAGAGCATTGTCCCAATAAAAAAATAGAAAGGCCAAATAAAAAATGCCCAAAAAAGAAAAATGAAAAGGGACAATGCTACTATCTTTTTTTCCACACTTGTGCTTAGAAGTAGCACCATGATCTTCATGATCGAGAGTCTCTTGTTTTGTCACTTTCATATACTAGTGGGAATTTTTCATTATAGAACTTGGTTTGTATATTCCAACAATGGGCCTCCTCAAGTGCCCTAGGTCTTCGTGAGCAAGCAAGTTGGATACACACCCACTAGTTTCTTTTGTTGATCTTTCATACATTTATAGCTCTAGTGCATCCGTTGCATGGCAATACCTATTCCTTGCATTAACATCAATCGATGGGCATCTCCATAGCTCATTGATTAGCCTCGTTGATGTGAGACTTTCTCCTTTTTTGTCTTCTCCACATAACCCCCACCATTATACTCTATTCCACCCATAGTGCTATATCCATGGCTCACGCTCATGTATTGCGTGAAGGTTTATAAAGTTTGAGATTACTAAATTATGAAACAATTGCTTGGCTTGCAATCGGGGTTGGCAATGATGAGAGCATTCTTGTGTGACGAAAATAGAGCATGACTAAACTATATGATTTTGTAGGGATGAACTTTCTTTGGCCATGTTATTTTGAGAAGACATAATTGCTTAGTTAGTATGCTTTAAGTATTATTATTTCTATGTCAATATTAAACTTTTATCTTGAATCTTTCAGATCTGAATATTCATGCCACAATTAAAAAGAATTACATTGAAATTATGCCTAGTAGCATTCCACATCAAAATTTCTGTTTTTATCATTTACCTACTCGAGGATGAACATGAATTGAGCTTGGGGATGCTTGAAACGTCTCCAACATATCAGTAATTTTTGATTGCTCCATGCTATATTATCTTCTGTTTTGGACATTATTGGGCTTTATTATTCACTTTTATATTATTTTTGGGACCAACCTATTAACCGGAGGCCCAGCCCAGAATTATTGTTTTTTGCCTATTTCAGAGTTTCGCGGAAAAAGAATATCAAACAGAGTCCAAATAGAATGAAACCTTCGGGAACGTGATTTTCGGAACGAACATGATCCAGGAGACTTGGACCCTACGTCAAGCAACCAATAGGGAAGCCACGAGGTAGGGGGCGCGCCTACCCCCCCCCCCCCAGGCACGCCCTCCACTCTTGTGGCCCCCCTGTTGCTCCACCGACATACTCCTTCCTCCTATATATACCTACGTACCCCCAAACGATCAGAAACGGAACCAAAACCCTAATTCCACCGCTGTAACTTTCTGTATCCATGAGATCCCATCTTGGGGCCTGTTCCAGAGCTCCGCCGGAGGGGGCATCGATCACGGAGGGCTTGTACATCAACACCATAGCCTCTCCGATGATGTGTGAGTAGTTTACCTCAGACCTTCGGGTCCATAGTTATTAGCTAGATGGCTTCTTCTCTCTTTTTGGATCTCAATACAATGTTCTCCCCCTCTCACGTGGAGATCTATTCGATGTAATCTTGTTTTGCGGTGTGTTTGTTGAGACCGATGAATTGTGGGTTTATGATCAAGTTTATCTATGAACAATATTTGGATCTTCTGAATTCTTTTATGTATGATTGGTTATCTTTGCAAGTCTCTTCGAATTATCAGATTGGTTTGGCCTACTAGATTGATCTTTCTTGCAATGAGAGAAGTGCTTAGCTTTGGGTTCAATCTTGCGGTATCCTTTCCCAGTGACAGTAGGGGCAGCAAGGCACGTATTGTATTGTTGCCATCGAGGATAACAAGATTGTTTTTTTATCATATTGCATGAATTTATCCCTCTACATCATGTCATCTTGCATAAAGCGTTGCTCTGTTCTTATGAACTTAATACTCTAGATGCATGCTGGATAGCGGTCGATGTGTGGAGTAATAGTAGTAGATGCAGGCAGGAGTCGGTCTACTTGTCTCAGACGTGATGCCTATATACATGATCATACTTAGATATTCTCATGACTATGCTCAATTCTGTCAATTGCTCAACAGTAATTTGTTCACCCACCGTAAAATACTTATGCTCTTGAGAGAAGCCACTAGTGAAACCTATGGCCCTCGGGTCTATCTTCCATCATATTAATCTTCCAACACATTGTTATTTTCATTTCCTTTTATTTTACTTTGCATCTTTATCATAAAAATACCAAAAATATTATCTTATCATATCTATCAGGTCTGACTCTCGTAAGTGACTGTGTAGGTATTGACAACCCCTTATTGTGTTGGTTGCGAGGATTTATTTGTTGTGTGTAGGTGCGAGGGACTCATGCGTAGCCTCCTACTGGATTAATACCTTGGTTCTCAAAAATTGAGGGAAATACTTGCGCTACTTTGCTGCATCACCCTTTCCTTTTCAAGGGAAAACCAACGCAGTGCTCAAGAGGTAGCACTTGCCGCCTCCCGAAAGCTACGCCACTACTTCCAAGGCCACCCCATCAAGGTTGTCTCAGCTTACCCCTGGAAAGGGTGCTCCAGAGCCCTAATGCCGTGGGGAGGGTCGCCGAATGGAACATTGAACTGCAGTCATTCCAGTTGGAATTCAGCACCACCAGGGTCATCAAGGGTGCGGCCCTCGCCGACTTCATGGCAGAATGGACTGATGTCCCCGACCAAGAAGTGGGCGAGGACTATTCTCTCTCGCCCGGGGAATGAAGCACTGGATGGCTGGGTCATGTACTTCGATGACGCATTCGCGCATCAGGGCGCGGGGGCTGGAGCCGTGCTCACCTCACCCACCCAGGACAAGCTCTACTACGACGTGCAGCTCTGCTTCCAGCGAGGCGAGAAGGTCTCCAACAACATCATGGAGTACGAAGGCATGTTCGGCGGCCTCAAGGCTGCATCAGCTTTGGGGGTAAGGCACCTCATCATCAGGGGCGACTCCCAGCTCCTCCTCAACTTCTCCAACAAAGCATACACGCCAAAGGACAAGCACATGGAGGCATACCACGAGGAGGTATGCAAAATCGAGAAATGATTCTTAGGCCCAGAATTGCATCACGTGCCACGCGGCACGAACAAGGAAGTGGACGACATTGCCAAGAGGGCGTCTCCGCATCTACCTCAGGAGCCTAGCGTCTTTGAGGAGCGGCTTTTCAAGCCATCGGTAGCACCCCCCTGCAGGACTGGCATCGTCTCCAGAGGAGCTTCCTCCAGCACCCCCTCAGGCGCCCCAGCTTGCGGCCCGACCTTGGGAGCTTGCTTGCTCCTCGTGCTTGAGCCTCGGGAGGGGTGTTGGACCAAGGAGGTCAAGGCGTACCTGATCCAATGCACTTTGCCGGAGAAGGAGGAAGACATAGAGCGTGTGGCCTGCCAAGCCATTGCATACTGCATCTAGGATGGTAATCTCTACCGAAAATGGCCAAACGATGTTTCTCTATGATGCATCTCCAAGGAGCAGGGATGCGAACTGTTGGCCGACATACACGGCGGGGACTGCGGGCATCACTCTTCATCGCACACTCTCGTGGGCAAGGCATTCCGCAGCGGATTCTACTGGCCCACAGCGCTCAACGATGCCGCCGAGCTGGTAAGATCCTGTGAAGCCTGCCAGTTCCATGCCAAGAAGATCCACCAGCCCTCTCAGGGCCTCTAGACCATCCCGCTCTCATGGCCGTTCGTGGTCTGGGGGCTGGACATCCTGGGCACGTTCCCCCGAGCGCCTGGGAGCTACCTCTACCTCTACGTCACCATCGACAAGTTCACCAAGTGGGCCGAGGTAGAGGCCATCCGCGCCATCCCGGCCGGCTCGACCGTCAAGTTCATCAAAGGCCTCGTGAGCCGCTTCGGGGTACCTAATCGCATCATCACCGACAATGGCTCACAGTTCACCAATAACCTTTTCAAAACATATTGTGCCAAACTTGGAACGCAGATATGCTACTCCTCGGTGGCACACCCTTGGAGCAATGGCCAGGCTGAGCGCGCCAACACAGAGGTCCTGAGAGGCCTCAAGGCAAGGACCTTCAAGAAGAAGCTCGAGGCCTGCGGCAGGGGCTGGCTCGACGAGCTCCAGTCCATGTTGTGGTCCATCCGCACCACCGCGACCAAGCCGACGGGCGAGACTCCATTCTTCCTCATCTACGGAGCTGATGCGGTTCTCCCTCACGAGTTCAGGCATCGCTCCACGCGGGTCTTGGCGTTTGACAAGGCACGCCAGGACGCCTCGCGGGGGATGGACCTCATGCTGGGGGAGGAACACCGTGATACGTCTCCAACGTATCTATAATTTTTGATTGCTCCATGCTATATTATCTACTGTTTTGAATGTTTATGGGCTTTATTATCCACTTTTATATTACTTTTGGTACTAACCTATTAACTGGAGCCCTAGCCCAAATTTGTTGTTTTATGCCTATTTCAGTGTTTCAAAGAAAAGGAATATCAAACAGAGTCGAAACGGAACGAAATCAACTGGAGAAGTTATTTTTGGATGGAAACCTATCGGATAGACTTGGACCCTACGTCAGAAGATGAAGGAGGTGCTCACGAGGGTAGGGGGTGCGCCCCCTGCCTCGTGCCCCCCCCCCTTCGGTCCATCGACGTACTCCTTTCACCCATATATACCTACGTATCGTAAAACTTCCAGAACAGAGAATAGATCAGGAGTTCCGCCGCCGCAAGCCTCTGTAGCCACCAAAAGTCAATCGGGACCCTGTTCCGGCACCCTGCCGGAGGGGGGGAACCCTCACCGATGGCCATCTTCATCATCCCGGTGCTCTCCATGACGAGGAGGGAGTAGTTCTCCCTCGGGGCTGAGGGTATGTACCAGTAGCTATGTGTTTGATCTCTCTCTCTCTCGTGTTCTTGATTTGGCACGATCTTGATGTATCGCGAGCTTTGCTATTATAGTGGGATCTTAGGTTTCTCCTCCCCCTCTTCTCTCTTATAATGAATTGAGTTTCCCCTTTGAAGTAATCTTATCGGATTGAGTCTTTAATGATTTGAGAACACTTGATGTATGTCTTGTCATGGGTATCTGTGGTGACAATGGGATACCACGTGATTCACTTGATGTATGTTTTGGTGATCAACTTGCGGGTTCCGCCCATGAACCTATGCATGGGGGTTGGCACAGGTTTTCGTCGTGATTCTCCGGTAGAACTATGGGGCACTCTTTGAGGTCCTATGTGTTGGTTGAATAGATGAATTTGAGATTGTATGATGCATATCGTATAATCATACCCACGGATAATTGAGGTGACATTGGAGTATCTAGGTGACATTAGGGTTTTGGTTGATTTGTGTCTTAAGGTGTTATTCTAGTACGAACTCTAGGGCTATTTGTGACACTTATAGGAATAGCCCAATAGATTGATTGGAAAGAATAACTTTGAGGTGGTTTCGTACCCTACCATAATCTCTTCGTTCGTTCTCCACTATTAGTGACTTTGGAGTGACTCTTTGTTGCATGTTGAGGGATAGTTATGTGATCCAATTATGTTATTATTGTTGAGGGAACTTACACTAGTGAAAGTATGAACCCTAGGCCTTGTTTCCTAGCATTGCAATACCATTTACGCTCACTTTTATCATTAGTTACCTTGCTGTTTTCATAATTTCAGATTACAAATACCTTTATCTACTATCCATATTGCACTTGTATCACCATCTCTTCGCCGAACTAGTGCACCTATACAATTTACCATTGTATTGGGTGTGTTGGGGACACAAGAGACTCTTTGTTATTTGGTTGCAGGGTTGCTTGAGAGAGACCATCTTCATCCTACGCCTCCTACGGATTGATAAACCTTAGGTCATCCACTTGAGGGAAATTTGCTAATGTCCTACAAACCTCTGCACTTGGAGGCCCAACAACGTCTACAAGAAGAAGGTTGTGTAGTAGACATCAAGCTCTTTTCTGGCGCCGTTGCCGGGGAGGTGAGTGTTTGAAGGTATATCTTTAGATCTTGCAATCGAGTCTTTTAGTTTCTTGTTTTATCACTAGTTTAGTTTATAAAAGAAAACTATAAAAAATGGAATTGAGTTTGTCTCATACGCTTCACCTTTTTAATATCTTTCGTGAGTATGGTGGAAAGGATAATTGTGCTCAAGTGCTAGAAGAAGAAATCTATAAAATATTTGGCACTAAATATTTGAATGATGAGCATGATTGCAATGTTTTTAGTATGAATTCCTTGAATATCCATGATGCTAATGATACGCAAAGCCACAAGCTTGGGGAAGCTATGTTTGATGAAGATGATATTTTTTGTCCCCCAAGTTTTGATGAGCAAATTTATTATGATGAAAGCATGCCTCCTATCTATGATGATTGTTGTGATGACACGTATGCTTTAAATAATAATGATAACCATGAAACTTGTCATCTTGATCTTAATTTTCAATCACATGATAGTTATTTTGTTGAGTTTGCTCCCACTATTATTCATGAGAAGAATTTTGCTTATGTGGAGAGTAGTAAATTTTCTATGCTTGTAGATCATGAATAGAATGCTTTAGGTGCTGGTTATATTTTTGAATTCATTCATGATGCTACTGAAAATTATTATGAGGGAGGAATATATGCTTGTAGGAATTGCAATAATATCAAGTTTCCTCTCTATGTGCTTAAAATCTTGAAATTATGCTTGTTTTGCTCTCCTATGCTAGTTGATTATTGTTCCCACAAGTTGTTTGCTCACAAAATCCCTATGCATAGGAAGTATGTTAGACTTAAATATTCTAGTCATATTCTTCATGATGCTCTCTTTATATTTCAATTCTTATCTTTTATGTGAGCATCATTGAAATCATCATGCCTAGCTAGGGCGTTAAACGATAGCGCTTGTTGGGAGGCAACCCAAATTTATTTTTGTTCCATGATTTTTGTTCCTGTTTAGTAATAAATAATTCATATAGACTCTGTTTATATGTGGTTTTATGCTTTTAATTAGTGTTTGTGCCAAGTAGAACCTTTGGGAAGACTTGGGGGAAGTGTTGTTGATTATGCTGTAAAAACAGAAACTTTAGTGCTCACGAGAATTGCTGCCATTTTTACTTGGAGAGTGATATTTAGTTAATTATTTTTTCAGATGATTAATAGATAAATTCCTCAGGTCCAGCAATTTATTTGAGAATTTTATGAGTTCCAGAAGTATATGTTTCATCCAGATTACTACAGACTATTCAGTTTTTGACAGATTCTGTTTTTCATGTGTTGTTTACTTATTTTGATGAATCTATGGCTAGTAAAATAGTTTATAAAACATAGATAAGTTGTAATACAGTATGTTTAACACCAATATAAATAAAGAATGAGTTAATTACAGTATCTTGAAGTGGTGATTTATTTTCTTATACTAACGGAGCTTACGAGTTCTCTGTTAAGTTTTGTGTTGTGAAGTTTTCAAGTTTTGGGTAAGGATTCGATGGACTATGGAATAAGGAGTGGAAAGAGCCTAATATTGGGGATGCCCAAGGCACCCCAAGGTAATATTCAAGGATAGCCAAGAGCTTAAGCTTGGGGATGCCCCGGATGGCATCCCCTCTTTCGTCTTCGTTCATCGGTAACTTTACTTGGAGCTATATTTTTATTCGCCACATGATATATGTTTTTCTTGGAGCGTCAATTAATTTTGTTAGGATTTGCTTGATGTTATTTAGAACAATGTTTTGCATATTTTATTTCAATAAAAGTGGCATTGATAGCCTTTACTATGCCTATTTTAGAAGTCCACATGTTGCTGTTTGAAAACAGAAAGTTTACCGCTGTTGAAATAATTCCCTAGAAAAGTCAGAATGCGATAAAATGTTGAAACATTTTGCATATTAAGCTCTGATAAATTTACTACAGTGGGAATTTTCTTTCATAATTTTTAGAGCTAGGGAAGTATGTATGTTTCTGCATTCTTTATAGATTGTCCTGTTTAGGCAGATTGCTGTTATGTTTGCATTGTTTGCATATGTTTGCTTCTTTAATGATTTTATTTGAGGATAGGACTATTAAATATGCATAGGCATTTAGTATGCAATGTTGAATAATAATTTTAGTGATTTTCTACAGTAGAGTATGATAAGGTTTTTGCAATGGTTTATACTAACTTATCTCACGAGTCCTTGTTGAGTTTTGTGTGGATGAAGCTTTTGAGATTTAGGGAGACCGTGATATGAGAGGAATTAAGGAGACACAAAAGCTCAAGCTTGGGGATGCCCAAGGCACCCCAAGATAATATTTCAAGAAGTCTCAAGTGTGTAAGCTTGGGGATGCCCCGGTTGGCATCCCACCTTTCTTCTTCAACAATTATTGGTTAGTTTCAGTTGATCATAAGTTTTTGCTTCTTCACATGATGTTTGCTATTCTTAGAATATCATTTTCTTTTGCTTTTCTTGCTGTTTGAATAAAATACCAAGATCTGAAATTATTAAATGTTAGAGAGTCTTCACATAGTTGCATAATTATTCAACTACTCATTGATCTTCACTTATATCCTTCGGAGTAGTTTGTCATTTGCTCTAGTGCTTCACTTATATCTTTTAGAGCACGGTGGTAGATTTGTTTTATAGAAACTATTGATCTCTCATGATTCACTTAGATTATTTTGAGAGTCTTAAATAGCATGGTAATTTTCTTAAATAATCCTAATATGCTTGGTATACAAGAAGAATAGTAAAATTTTCTTATGAGTGTGTTGAATACTAAGAGAAGTTTGATGCTTGATGATTGTTTTGAGATATGGAGATGGTGATATTAGAGTCATGCTAGTTGAGTAGTTGTGAATTTGAGAAATACTTGTGTTGAAGTTTGTGATTCCCGTAGCATGCACGTATGGTGAACCGTTATGTGATGAAGTCGGAGCATGATGTATTTATTGATTGCCTTTCTTATGAGTGGCGGTCGGGGACGAGCGATGGTCTTTTCCTACCAATCTATCCCCTAGGAGCATGCGCGTAGTACTTTGTTTCGATAACTAATAGATTTTTGCAATAAGTATGTGAGTTCTTTATGACTAATGTTGAGTCCATGGATTATACGCACTCTCACCCTTCCACCCTTGCTAGCCTCTCTAGTACCGCGCAACTTTCGCCGGTACCATAAACCCACCATATACCTTCCTCAAAACAGCCACCATACCTACCTATTATGGCATTTCCATAGCCATTCCGAGATATATTGCCATGCAACTTTCCACCATTCCGTTTATTATGACACGCTTCATCATTGTCATATTGCTTTGCATGATCATGTAGTTGACATCGTATTTGTGGCAAAGCCACCATTCATAATTCTTTCATACATGTCACTCATGCATCATTGCACATCCCGGTACACTGCAGGAGGCATTCATATAGAGTCATATCTTGTTCTAAGTATCGAGTTGTAATTCTTGAGTTGTAAGTAAATAAAAGTGTGATGATCATCATTATTAGAGCATTGTCCCAGTGAGGAAAGGATGATGGAGACTATGATTCCCCCACAAGTCGGGATGAGACTCCGGACGAAAAATAAAAAAAAGGCCAAAGAAGCCCAAATAAAAAAAGAGGCCATAAAAAAGAGAAGGCCCAAATAAAAAAATGAGAGAAAAAGAGAGAAGGGGCAAGGCTACTATCCTTTTACCACACTTGTGCTTCAAAGTAGCACCATGATCTTCATGATAGAGAGTCTGATATGTTGTCACTTTCATATACTAGTGGGAATCTTTCATTATAGAACTTGTCTTGTATATTCCAATGATGGGCTTCCTCAAAATGCCCTAGGTCTTCGTGAGCAAGCGAGTTGGATGCACACCCACTAGTTTCTTTTGTTGAGCTTTCATACACTTATAGCTCTAGTGCATCCGTTGCATGGCAATCCCTACTCACTCACATTGATATCTGTTGATGGGCATCTCCGTAGCCCGTTGATACGCCTAGTTGATGTGAGACTATCTTCTCCTTTTTGTCTTCTCCACAACCACCACTCTATTCCACCTATAGTGCTATATCCATGGCTCATGCTCATGTATTGCGTAAATATTGAAAAAGTTTGAGAACATCAAAAGTATGAAACAATTGCTTGGCTTGTCATCGGGGTTGTGCATAATTTAAATATTTTGTGTGGTGAAGATGGAGCATAGCCAGACTATATGATTTTGTAGGGATAGCTTTCTTTGGCCATGTTATTTTGAGAAGACATGATTGCTTTGTTAGTATGCTTGAAGTATTATTAATTCCATGTCAATATGAATTTTTGTCTTGAATCTTATGGATCTGAATATTCATGCCACAATTAAGAAGAATTACATTGAAATTATACCAAGTAGCACTACGCATCAAAAAATCTATTTTTATCATTTACCTACTCGAGGACAAGCATGAATTAAGCTTGGGGATGCTGATACATCTCCAACGTATCTATAATTTTTTATTGCTCCATGCTATATTATCTACTGTTTTGAATGTTTATGGGCTTTATTATCCACTTTTATATTACTTTTGGGACTAACCTATTAACCGGAGGCCCAACCCAGATTTGCTCTTTTATGCCTATTTCAGTGTTTCGAAGAAAAGGAATATCAAACGGAGTCGAAACGGAACGAAATCAACTGGAGAAGTTATTTTTGGAAGGAAACCGACCGGATAGACTTGGACCCTACGTCAGAAGATGAAGGAGGTGCTCGCGAGGGTAGGGGGTGTGCCCACCCCCCTGGGGCGCCCCCCCTGCCTCATGGCCCCCTTGCCTCGTGGCCCCCCTTCGGTCCACTGACGTACTCCTTTCTCCCATATATACCTACGTATCGTAAAACTTCCAGAACAGAGAATAGATCGGGAGTTCCGCCGCCGCAAGCCTCTGTAGCCACCAAAAGTCAATCGAGACCCTGTTCCGGCACCCTGCCGGAGGGGGGGGAACCCTCACCTGTGGCCATCTTCATCATCCCGGCGCTCTCCATGACAAGGAGGGAGTAGTTCTCCCTCGGGGCTGAGGGTATGTACCAGTAGCTATGTGTTTGATCTCTCTCTCTCTCTCTCTCTCTCTCGTGTTCTTGATTTGGCACGATCTTGATGTATCGCGAGCTTTGATATTATAGTTGGATCTTATGTTTCTCCTCCCACTCTTCTCTCTTGTAATGAATTGAGTTTCCCCTTTGAAGTAATCTTATCGGATTGGGTCTTTAAAGATTTGAGAACACTTGATGTATGTCTTGCCGTGGGTATCTGTGGTGACAATGGGATACCACGTGATTCACTTGATGTATGTTTTGGTGATCAACTTGCGGGTTCCGCCCATGAACCTATGCATAGGGGTTGGCACACGTTTTCGTCGTGATTCGCCAGTAGAACTTTGGGGCACTCTTTGAGGTCCTATGTGTTGGTTGAATAGATGAATTTGAGATTGTGTGATGCATATCGTATAATCATACCCACGGATATTTGAGGTGACATTGGAGTATCTAGGTGACATTAGGGTTTTGGTTGATTTGTGTCTTAAGGTGTTATTCTAGTACGAACTCTAGGGATGTTTGTGACACTTATAGGAATAGCGCAACAGATTGATTGGAAAGAATAACTTTGAGGTGGTTTCGTACCCTACCATAATCTCTTCGTTCATTCTCCGCTATTAGTGACTTTGGAGTGACTCTTTGTTGCATGTTGAGGGATAGTTATGTGATCCAATTATGTTATTATTGTTGAGGGAACTTACACTAGTGAAAGTATGAACCCTAGGCCTTGTTTCCTAGCATTGCAATACCGTTTATGCTCACTTTTATCATTAGTTACCTTGCTGTTTTTATAATTTCAGATTAGAAATACCTTTATCTACTATCCATATTGCGCTTGTATCACCATCTCTTCGCCGAACTAGTGCACCTATACAATTTACCATTGTATTGGGTCTGTTGGGGACACAAGAGACTCTTTGTTATTTGGTTGCATGGTTGCTTGAGAGAGACCATCTTCATCCTAAGCCTCCTACGGATTGATAAACCTTAGGTCATCCACTTGAGGCCCAACAACGTCTACAAGAAGAAGGTTGTGTAGTAGACATCACACCACCGCCAAGCCTCACTCCGAGCGGCAAGGTACCAGCAGGCGCTGCGGCGGTACCACTACCACAACATCCGCTCCAGGACGCTCGAGGTGGGTGATCTCGTCCTGAGACGGGCGCTTGATACGTCTCCGTCTTATCTATATTTTTTAGATTGTTCCATGCCAATATTCTACAACTTATATATATTTTTGGCAACTTTTTATACTACTTTTGGGACTAACATATTGATGCAGTGCCCAGTGTTAGTTCCTGTTTGTTGCATGTTTTTTGTTTCGTAGAAAACCTATTTCAAACGGAGTCCAAACGGGCTAAAAACTAATGGAGATTTTTTTGGAATATATGAGATTTTTAGGAATAAGAATCAACGTGAGACGATGCCCGAGGGGGCCACAAGGCAGGGGGCGTGCCCCAGGGGGTCAGGTGCGCCCTAGGCCCTCGTGGCCACCCCGTAAGGTGGTTGGTGTCCTTCTTTTTCCCCAATAAAGCCAATATCCGCATAGAAATCGTGTTAAAATTTCAGCCCAATCGGAGTTACGGATCTTCAGGAATATAAGAAACGGTGAAAGGCCAGAATCTGGAATGCAGAAAAATGCAAAAACAGAGAGAGACAGAGAGACACATCCAATCTCGGAGGGGCTCTCACCCCTCCGCCTCCATGGAGGCAATGGACCAGAGGGGAGACCCTTCTCCCATCTAGGGAGAAGGTCAAGGAAGAAGAATAAGGGGGGCTCTCTCCCTCTCTCTCCCGATGGCACCGGAACGCCGCCGGGGCCATCATCGTGTGACGGCGATCTACACCAACACCTCTGTCATCTTCACCAACATCTTCATCACCTTCCCCCATCTATCTATAGTGGTCCACTCTCCCGCAAACCGTTGTACCCTCTACTTGAACATGGTGCTTTATGCTTCATATTATTATCCAATGATGTGTTGCCATCCTATGATGTCTGAGTAGATTTTCGTAGTCCTATCAGTAATTGGTGAATTGCTATGATTGGTTTAATTTGCTTGTGGTTATGTTGCTGTCCTTTGGTGCCCATCATATGAGCGTGCGCGTGGATCACAACATAGGGTTAGTTGTATGTTGATAGGACTATGTATCGGAGGGCAAGAATGACAGAAGCTTCAACCTGGCATAGAAATTGATGCATACGGGATTGAAGGGGGACCAATATATCTTAATGCTATGGTTGGGTTTTACCTTAATCAATGTTAGTAGTTGCGGATGCTTGCTAATAGTTCCAATCATAAGTGCATAGAATTCCAAGTTAGGGATGACAAGCTAGCAGTGGCCTCTCCCACATAAAACTTGCTATCGGTCTAGTAAAGTAGTCAATTCCTTAGGGACAATTTCGCAACTCCTACCATCACTTTTCCACACTCGCTATACTAACTTTATTGCTTCTTTACCTAAAACAGCCCCTAGTTTTTATTTACGTTCTCTTTATATTCTTGCAACCGTATCCAAAAACACCTACAAAGTACTTCTAGTTTCATACTTGTTCTAGGTAAAGCGAACCTTAAGCGTGCGTAGAGTTGTATCGGTGGTCGATAGAACTTGAGGGAATATTTGTTCTACCTTTAGCTCCTCGTTGGGTTCGACACTCTTACTTATTGAAAGAGGCTACAATTGATCCATTATACTTGTGTGTTATCAAGACCTTTTTCTGGCGCCGTTGCCGGGGAGTTATAGCGTGGGGTGAATATTCATGTGTGTGCTTGTTTGCTTTATCACTAAGTAGTTTTTATTTTGTCTTGTTTTCTATCTTTATTTATGGGTAGGAAACGCAAAATACCAAAAAATTAGTTGTACCTACTACACCAATGGTTGAAGAACCACTCAAAATCTATCACACTCCTGAAGCTTTTTACTTGGATCATCTTCGATCCCTATATGCTTGTGCTGAAACCCTCACTAGCTTAGTTGAGGGAAAATCTTTAGATGGGCATGCTTGTTATGTGCGACACCGCTTATCTCAAAAAGGGAAACTTTTACTGGATCAAATTCATCATTTGCAATGATATGCTTGGAATTTATGTGAAATATATGATATTACTTGTTGGTCTGAAAACCCTAAGAAACACCTTCCCTACCAATGTGAGTTTAGTGATAATGGAATCGTATCTTCGTATGCTAAGGGTGTTTATAATTACTATGATGTTCAACAAATTGAAGAATTTGTTGCTTTTAAGGGTGCTTATGAAATTGCTTCTTTGATTGGAAAGTATGATGCTACTCTTTACAAATCTGAAAATTTTGCCATACTTAAATATTGTTATGATAATTCTGCTTCTAATGCCTATGTTAAACCATATATTGAGGACTCCTTCGTTGTCCAAGAAGAGACTAATATTTTGCAGGAGTCTATGGAAGAAGGAATTGATGAAACTGTGGGCTCATTGGATGAGAAAGATGATGAGGAGAGCGAAGAACAAAAGGAGGAAGAACGGATTAGCTACCCGTGCCCACCTTCTAATGAGATTAACTCTTCAACTCATAAATTGTTTAATTTCCCTTTGTGCTTACAAAGGATGAATGCTATGATGATTGTTATGATCTCGTTGATTCTTTTGAAATATCCCTTTTTGACGATGCTTGCTATGCTTGTGTCCAAGATGCCAATATGAATTATGCTTATGGAGATGAACTTTCTATAGTTCCTTATGTTAAACATGAAATTGTTGCTATTGGACCCACGCATGATAGTCCTATTATCTTTTTCAATTCTCCCGACTACACTATATCAGAGAAGTTTGCCCTTATTAAGGATTATATTGCTGGGTTGCATTTTACCATTGCACATGATAATTTTGATGAATATAATATGCATGTGCTTGCTTCTCCTACTTGCAATTATTATGAGAGAGGAACTACATCTCTGCCTCTCCATGTTTCCAATATGATAAAATTGCAAGAAACTGTTTATACAATGTGATACATCTCCAACGTATCTATAATTTTTGATTGCTCCATGCTATTATATTATCAGTTTTGGATGTCAATAGGCTTTATTTTACACTTTTATATTATTTTTGGGACTAACCTAGTAACTGGAGGCCCAGCCCAAATTGTTGTTTTTTTGCCTATTTCAGTGTTTCGTAGAAAAGGAATATCAAACAGAGTCCAAACGGAATGAAACCTTCGGGAGCATGATTTTTGGAACAAACGTGATCCAGGCGACTTGGAGTGGACGTCAAGCAATCAACGAGGAGGCCACGAGACAGGGGGCGCGCCCTCCACCCTCGTGGGCCCCTCGTGGCTCCACCGACCTATTTCTTCCTCCTATATATATCTACGTACCCCGCAAACATCCAGGAGCACCACGAAAACCTAATTCCATTGCCGCAACCTTCTGTAACCAATATATCCCATCTTGGGGCCTTTTCCGGAGCTCCACCGGAGGGGGCATTGAGCACGGAGGTCCTCTACACTACAAAAAAATACACTTCAGTGATGATACGTGTTTGTCACAGTAGGTCGCGTTTTTTGTCATGCATGTACATCCATGACGATTTTATGATAGAATTAAGATAGTCATACCTGTGTTGTCGTAGAAGTGTTCCATGACATTACCAAAATTATCATCACGGAAGTGTCCACTTCCATGACGATAAATCGCGCGTCACAGAAGTGCTTTCGTCAAGGGTGACCGACACGTGGCATCCACCGTAACGGAACGCCGTTAAGCTATCGGGTCGGATTTTGGATCCGATAACCCGTTAACAGCCCTGACCAATGGGAAATTTCCACGTGTAAAATTCTGATTGGCCGAAGGAAACACCTGTCAGCTCATTAGTGGGCTAGATGTCGCCCGTCCATTGGAGGAGACATGCCTATGATACGTCGACACATGGCTGGGCCCAACATAGGCCCATATAGGTTAAAAAGGCTGGCCTAGTCAAAGGCCCATAGAACTTAATCAGGTACTAGTGGGCCAGCCCAATAACGGCCTGCTTAATAAAGGCTGAGGGAGTCCTGGATTAGGGGTGTTCGGATAGCCGAACTATACCTTCAAGCCAGACTCCTAGACTATGATGATACAAGATTGAAGACTCCGTCCCGTGTCCGGAAGGGACTTTCCTTGGCGTGGAAAGCAAGCTTGGCGATACGGATGTTCAGATCTCCTACCATTGTAACCGACTCTATGTAACCCTAACCCTATCCGGTGTCTATATAAACCGGAGGGTTTTAGTCCGTAGGACGACATACACATCAACAATCATACCATAGGCTAGATTCTAGGGTTTAGCCTCTCTGATCTCGTGGTAGATCAACTCTTGTACTACCCATATCATCAATATTAATCAAGCAGGACATAGGGTTTTACCTCCATCGAGAGGGCCCGAACCTGGGTAAAACTTCGTGTCCCCTGCCTCCTGTTACCATCCGGACTAGACGCACAGTTCGGGACCCCCTACCCGAGATCCGCCGGTTTTGACACCGACATTGGTGCTTTCATTGAGAGTTCCTCTATGCCGTCACCGTCAGGCCCGATGGCTCCTACGATCATCAATGGCAATGCAGTCCAGGGTGAGACCTTCCTCCCCGGACAGATCTTCGTCTTTGGCGACTTTGTACTGCGGGCTGATTCACTTGGCCATCTAGAGCAGATCGAAAGCTACGCCCCTAGCCGTCAAGTCAGATTCGGAAGTTTAAACTACACGGCCGACATCCGCGGGGACTTGATCTTCGACGGATTCGAACCACTGCCGAGCGCCCGCACTGTCATGACGAGCATGATCTAGCTCTGCCGCCAAACAGAGCCCTGGAGGCCGCACTCGCATCGGCTCCGACCCCTAGTTTGGAGCCGGCGGCATCGATCGAGGATGGGCGGTTGGACGCCACCTCGGGGGCTGCGATCCCAATGGCAGTTGAGCCGAACACCAGCCCCGTACTCTGCAAGACTCGTGACTCCATGGAGCCGGATTCTTCTCCGGACTCCGGACTCTCCGTGCCCCTGCCAAGCGAATCCGATTGGGCGCCGATCATGGAGTTCACGGCCGCGGACGTCTTTCAGCACTCACCTTTCGGCAATATCTTGAAATCACTAAAGTCTCTCTCTTTGTCAGGAGAGCCCTGGCCGGACTACGGTCAACAAGGTTGGGGTACGGACGATGAAGAAATTCAAAACCCACCCACCACCCACTTTGTAGCCACTGTCGACAACTTAACCGACATGCTCGACTTCGACTCCGAAGACATCAACGGTATGGACACCGATGAAGGAGATGATGAAGAACCAGCGCCTACTCGGCCCTGGAAAGCCACCTCGTCATATGACATATACATGGTGGACACCCCAAAAGAGGGAAAGGGCGATGGAACAGCGGAGGATGACCCCTCCAAGAAAAAGCAAAAGCGTCGGCGTCAGCGGCGCCACTCAAAATCCCGCCAACACAAAAACGGCGATTCCAGCACGGGAGATAATAATACCCCGGAAAGCGCCAAAGAACATCCCCCCGAGCAAGATTTAGCACAGGAGGATGGAGAAACCAGCTCTCATGAGAGAGCGTCTGACAGAGAGGTCGAGGACGATAATTGTATGCCTCCCTCCGAAGACGAGGCAAGCCTCGACAACGACGAATTCGCCGTGCCGGAGGATCCCGTCGAACAAGAGCGTTTTCAACGCAGGCTTATGGCCACGGCAAGAAGCCTTAAGAAAAAATAGCAACAACTTAAAGCTGATCAAGATCGGCTAGTCGATAGATGGACTGAAGTCCTTGCGGCCGAAGAGCATAAACCCGAACGCCCCTCCAAGTGCTACCCGAAGCGCAGGTTGCTACCCCGATTAGAGGAGGAAGCACTCGACGCGGCTGACAGGCCACCTCGTGGCCGCGATAGAGAGGCCTCATGGCCCTCCACCCAAGCCGCACCCCGTACCAAGGCACGGGAATATGCACCGGACTTACGAGACATGTTGGAGGACAAGGCAAGGCAAACAAGATCGATCTACGGATCGCGTAGGCGCCCCACGGCTCGAGACGATAACCGTCACGCCGGCCACAAATTCGGCAGGGCCGAACACAGTAGACAAAGCTCATTGGAGCTACGTCATGATATCTCCCACTACAGAGGTGCCGCACACCCATTGTGCTTCACAAACGAAATAATGGATCATCAAATCCCCGAGGGTTTCAAACCCATAAACATCGAATCATACGATGGCTCAACAGATCCCGCGGTATGGATCGAGGATTATCTCCTTCATATCCACATGGCCTGCGGCAATGATTTCCACGCCATCAAATACCTCCCACTCAAGCTTAAAGGACCAACCCGGCAGTGGCTTAACAGCCTGCCAACAGGGTCAATCAGCTGTTGGGAGGACCTGGAAGCCGCATTCCTCGACAATTTCCAGGGCACTTATGTGCGACCCCCAGACACTGACGGCCTAAGCCACGTAATTCAGCAGCCAGACGAATCGGCCAGGCAATTCTGGACACGGTTCCTAACAAAGAAAAATCAAATACTCGACTGTCCGGACGCAGAGGCCTTAGCAGCCTTCAAGCATAATATCCATGACGAGTGGCTTGCCCGGCACCTAGGACGGGAGAAGCCGAAATCTATGGCAGCACTCACGGCACTCATGACCCGCTTTTGCGCGGGAGAAGACAGCTGGCTTGCGCGTAGCAACTATATGACCAAGAACCCTGGTCGTTCGGACACCAGGGACATTAGTGGCAGGTCGCGTCGCAACCAGCAGAAGCGCCGCATCAACGGCGACAATGCTAAGGATACGACAGTTAATGCCGGATTCAGAGGCTCTAAATCCGGTCAGCGGAAAAAGTCATTCAAAAGGAATCCTAGGGGCCCGTCTAGCTTGGACCGAATACTCGACCGCTTGTGCCAAATACATGGAACCCCCGAAAAGCCGGCCAATCATACCAACAGGGACTGTTGGGTGTTCAAGCAGGCAGGCAGATTAAGCGCCGACAATGAAGACAAGGGGCTGCATAGCGATGACGACGAGGAGCCCCGGCCGCCGAACAACAATGGACAGAAGGGTTTTCCCCCACAAGTGCGGACGGTGAACATGATATACGCCACCCACGTCCCCAAAAGGGAGCGGAAGCGCGCTTTAAGGGATGTATACACGGTAGAGCCAGTCGCCCCAAAGTTCAACCCATGGTCCTCCTGCCCGATCACCTTTGATCGAAGAGACCATCCCACTAGCATCCGTCATGGCGGATTCACCGCATTGGTTCTCGACCCAATCATTGACGGATTTCATCTCACTAGAGTCCTTATGGACGACGGCAGTAGCCTGAACCTGCTTTACCAGGATACAGTGCGGAAAATGGGCATAGATCCCTCGAGGATTAAGCCCACCAAAACGACCTTTAAAGGCATAATACCAGGTGTAGAGGCCAGCTGCACAAGCTCGGTCACACTTGAAGTGGTCTTCGGATCTCCGGATAATTTCCGAAGCGAGGAGTTAATCTTCGACATAGTCCTGTTCCGCAGTGGTTATCACGCACTGCTCGGGCGAACCGCATTTGCCAACTTCAATGCGGTCCCGCATTACGCATACCTTAAGCTCAAGATGCCAGGCCCTCGAGGAGTAATTACGGTCAATGGAAACACCGAACGCTCCCTCCGAACGGAGGAGCACACGGTGGCCCTTGCAGCGGAAGTACAAAGCAGCCTCTCCAGGCAGTTCTCCAGTCCGGCCATTAAACGTCCGAACACAGTCAAGCGCGCCCGGAGTAACCTACAACAAGACCGCCTGGCACATTCCGAGCAGGTGTAGCAATGCGGCCCCAACCCCAACCCCCGCAAAAAGGCGACACCAGTACTTCGCGTCCATAACTACGCTCTAGAAATACCATGGGCATAGGGGGAGGGGCACCATCACGGCACGCCCAAAACACGGCTTAAACCGCACCAGGGGCTGCTGATTTTTTTACTTTTCTCTTACTTCAGGACTCTACTCTTCGGAAGGCTTGTTCGGCAGTTTAATTGCCGCACAAACGATGCAAGAACCAGGGAAGCAGACAAACCATGCCGCATTACGGAAATCACAGGTGGTCTCTATCACGAGCAGTATACCTGTTTCGCATACTATTCCGTAGCTTGCCCCTGGAGCAGACATGTTAAATAATCCAACTTTTCGTTTATCGCATTACTTGTATCGTTCTGCTTTGATCGCAGCTATTTTAATGAACAATGCATAGCTTTTGTCTATTTTTTGCATTACCTTTATATATATATATATATATATATATATATGTTCCTTAATGACATGTTGCACCCATACACTTTGGTACGACCAAAATACGCCAGGGGCTTTAGTACCCTTCAACATGGTGTAAGAAGTCCGAACACTTTAACAAGTGCGGCACCTCGAACTTATAGCATTATATGCATAGGCTCCGAATCATGTCTTTGGTCAATAGTTGGGTTTGCCCGGCTCCTATGTTTTGGTGCCTTATGTTCCGCTATATCGGCTAAGGTAGCACTAGGAGAACCACTGCGATTGTGCCCCAGTTAAGCTGGGTCGAGCACCTCAGTGGAGAAATCTAAAACTGACTGTCATGATGAGGCGAGAGCCGGTCGATGTTCGAGAGGTCTTTTCGAGTCCTTAAAGACTTATGCCGCTTAGGGCGAGGAGTCGGCTCTGTCCGGCCAAGGCGTGGATAGCGCCCCGAACTCGGTCTTCCGAATACTAGGGGCTTCACCGAAATTTAAAATTATAGAATTCTATGGCTAAGTGAGAGTGTTCACACATCATAGTCCGATTGCCTTGTTCGTTGGGCTGAGCGCCTCCCTCGAAGGACCCAAATATGGGAAAAAGAGCGCCCAGGTTTATCCCCGAACACCCCAGCACTAGCGGCAAGGGGGCAGAAGCCGACGACTCGCCATCTCTCAGTATTGATAAATATCCGCACAGAAGGTAATATTTTAAATTCAAGCAGCATTGCTTAGCGCATATGAACAAGTTTTCAGCGCACAGGATAACACGAGCGGGTTTTACTCAAAAAATACATCCTTGGTACATTCATCTGCAACAAGGCGGGCACCCTTCAGAACATCCTTATAATAATTCTCGGGCTTGCGATGCTCTTTCCCCGGCGGTGGCCCGTCCTTCACAAGCTTCTCCGCATCCAGCTTGCCCCAGTGCACCTTAGCACGGGCAAGGGCCCTACGGGCACCTTCAATGCAGACGGAGCACTTGATGTCTTCAAGCCTCGGACAGGCCTCCACCAGCCGCCGCACCAGCCCGAAATAGCTCCTAGGCAGAGCCTCTCCAGGCCACAGCCGAACTAGGAGGCCCTTCATGGCCTGTTCGGCCGCCTTGTGGAGCTCGACCAGTTGCTTCAGCTGGTCGCTCAGGGGCACGGGGTGTCCGGCCTTAGCGTACTGAGACCAGAACACCTTCTCCGTCGAGCTGCCCTCCTCGGCTCGATAGAATGCGGCGGCATCGGATACACTCCGGGGAAGATCTGCGAACGCTCCTGGAGAGCTCCGGATTCGGGTAAGTAACAGGTAACTCACGTTTATGTGTTTGCTTTGCATAAAGAATGCCTTACCCGCCGCAATCTTATTCGCCTCATCCAACTCCTGGAGGGTCTTCTGGGATTCGGCCTTGGCAGATTTGGTATTTTCAATAGCCACCGCAAGCTCGGATGCTTGCGCCTTCGAGTCACGCTCCAAACTCTCATGTTTTTCCATGAGAGCCTGAAGCTCTTGCCGCACCTTGCCAACCTCAGCCTCATACCTCTCCCGCTCGGTGCGCTCCACGGCCGCACTCTTCTCGGCCTCGAGCAGCGATTGCTTAAGGGTCGCCACCTCAGCGTGGCCCCTACAATAGCCATGTCAATCCTGTCATATTTTGCAATTGCACCTTTTTTATATACATATTCAAACAGGGTATTTCTTACCTTCCTTCTCCTCGAGCTGCTTCTTGGCACGCCCGAGCTCCTTCTCAGACTTCTCGAGGCTCTGCTTCAGCATGTCCACTTCCGCAGTTAGTGCGGCGCACGCTAGTAGAGAAGCATGCATACGCATATGGATTCCTTTTGTTAGACTCCTGTGAATTCTTTGATCCTCTATTCGGCTTTTCTTCCCGAACGCCCAACAGAGCATCAGGGGCTACTGTCTATGCGGTAACATTATTTGAACATTATTTACTTACCTCAAAGCCTGTTAAAAGGCTTGTACAAGCTTCAGTCAGTCCACTTTTGGCGGACTGAACCTTCTGGATCACCACACTCATAATAGTGCGGTGCCCCTCGTCAATGGACGCACCTTGAAGCGCCTCCGACATATTGTCCGGCGCCTCCGGTTGGACGGAGGTCACCGGCATGGTAGGCTTGCTCCTCTTGGAAAGAGGTCGCCCGCCGGACTCTGGAACCCTTGAAGATTCCGGAGCTGTGTCCGGCCTTAAGCCGGACTTGGAGCCCTGGGGGGTTTCCTCCCCTTTACTCCCGGAGTCCGGGAGGTCGCCTTGCGGCGCCTCCAGGACCACCTCCTCCCTGCTTGGAACCTGTTGGGACAACACTTCGGTGTCGCCTGTAGGGCGTGGGGAGGAAGCCGTCGGAAGCGAGTTCACCTCCGACGAGTCCAGTGAGCCGCTCGACGACGCGTCGAGCCGGTCTTTGGATGGGCTGCATAAACACATTCGACATAAGGGAAAGCTGTGCAATAAACAAATACTATGAGTCACTCCGGTATCCGGATACTTACGATTTCACCAGGGGCTTGGCCCTGGGCTGCCACTCCTCTTCGTCGTCGGCGGCGTCGGTGGAGCAGTCCGGAGGAAGGGTTTTCCCCTTCTTGGACCCTCCGGCCTCCTCAGAGAGGGCGGCCTTCCTTTTTGTTCTCTCCTCCCGCTGGAGGGGGAGAGGTCTCTTATTCTTCCTCCTCGTCTTCACGAGAGGAAGGCGCTTCGGGACCGTCGGATGACGAGTCTGACACCTCCTGGCGCCGGGCACTCTTTCGAGTCCCCGTGGCCTTCTTCTCCGGCACCAAATAGGGCGCCGGAACCAGCAGCTTCGCCAAGCGAGCGTCCGTTGGGCCTTCGGGCAGAGGAGCCGGATAGTTGATCTGTCCGGACGTCGCCACCCAATCCTATCAAAGATAAGGGAACTCAGATCCCGCATAGAGTCAAACTATGAAAAACCGATACCCTGTAAAAGGACAAAAACGGCTTACCGCATGAGCGTGATGTTGAGTACTGAATCCGCGATCCTCGGCAGCGGATGCGGGAGCCTCGGCGCCCTTGAAAAGCATCCTCCAGGCATCTTCGTACGTCGTGTCAAAGAGCTTGTTTAGAGTTTGATGCTGCGCCGGGTCAAACTCCCACAGGTTGAAGGCCCGTCGTTGACACAGGAGGATCAGGCGGATGAACATAACCTGGACTACGTTGACAAGCTTGAGCTTCTTGCCCACCAGGGTTTGGATGCATGTTTGGAGTCCAGTCAACTCTCCTTTTTTACCCCACGACAGGCCGGTCTCCTTCCAGGAGGTGAGCCGTGTAGGGGGTCCGGGCCGAAACTCGGGGGCTGCGACCCATTCGGGGTCGCACGGCTTAGTGATGTAAAACCACCCCGATTGCCACCCCTTCAGGGTCTCCACAAAGGAGCCCTTGAGCCACAGGACGTTGGCCATCTTGCCAACCATGGCACTGCCGCACTCCGCCTGGCTGCCGCGCACCACCTTCGGCTTGACGTTGAAAGTCTTTAGCCATAAGCCGAAATGAGGGCGGATGCGAAGGAAAGCCTCGCACACGACGATAAACGCCGAGATGTTGAGGACGAAGTTCGGGGCCAGGTCGTGGAAATCCAGGCTGTAGTAGAACATGAGCCCCCGGACAAATGGATGCAGAGGGAAGCCCAGTCCGCGGAGGAAACGGGGGAGAAATACCACCCTCTCGTGGGGCCTAGGAGTGGGGATGAGCTGCCCCTTCTCGGGGAGTCGGTGCGCGATGTCACTGGCCAGGTATCCGGCCTTCCTCAGCTTTTTTATGTGTCCCTCCGTGATGGAGGAGACCATCCACTTGCCTCCCGCTCCGGACATGACTGGAGAAGGTCGATGTGGTAGTGCGGACTTGGGCGCTGGAGCTCGAGTGCGCAAGAATGGATAGGCAGAGGAGGAAGAAGGCGTGGGTGAAAAGGTGGATCCTTATCCCCTTATATGGGTGGACACGGTTATGTGTCCCCACCAGCCTGGTAAAACTTGCTTATCTCCAAGCGTCGTAATCAAAGGCACGGTTGGGTTACCCACACCCGTATTGATGAGAATCCCGGAATAAAGGGACACGATCTCTGCTTTGACAATACGTGCCAAGGAAACCGCCTCGCATAACGCGCTGAGGTGGGATAATGAAACGATTTGGATAAAGGCTTGGCCATGGTGTGTCGCACCACGGAATACGTCAGCAGATTAGATTTGTGTTAATATTATTATTCTCTCTATGGCAATATGTGGAAACTTATTTTGCAGAGCCGGACACTATCTTTGTGTTCAAGATCTTCTATGAAGTATTTGGAGGAGGAACCCGCCTTGCAATGCCGAAGACAATTTGCGCGCCGGACTCGTCATCATTGAAGCCTGGTTCAGGGGCTACTGAGGGAGTCCTGGATTAGGGAGTGTTTGGATAGCCGAACTATACCTTCAAGCCGGACTCCTAGACTATGAAGATACAAGATTGAAGACTCCGTCCCATTTCCGGAAGGGACTTTCCTTGGCGTGGAAAGCAAGCTTGGCGATACGGATGTTCAGATCTCCTACCATTGTAACCGACTCTATGTAACCCTAGCCCTATCCGGTGTCTATATAAACCGGAGGGTTTTAGTCCGTAGGACGACATACACATCAACAATCATACCATAGGCTAGCTTCTAGGGTTTAGCCTCTCTGATCTCGTGGTAGATCAACTCTTGTACTACCCATATCATCAATATTAATCAAGCAGGACGTAGGGTTTTACCTCCATCGAGAGGGCCCGAACCTGGGTAAAACTTCGTGTCCCCTGCCTCCTGTTACCATCCGGCCTAGACGCACAGTTCGGGAGCCCCTACCCGAGATCCGTCGGTTTTGACACCGACAAAGGCCCATTTACGGCCCGGAGCCAGATCTGGCCCGTTAATTGTTCGCCCAATATTTGGGCCCATTTACGGCCCGAAGCCAGATCTGGCCCGTTAATTGTTCGCCTAATATTCGGGCCCATTTGCAGCCTGAAGCCAGATCTGGCCCGTTGATTGTTCGCCGAATATTTGGGCCCAACTACAGCCTAGTGACTTTCGGCCTGTTAGAGGCCTGATGTAGACATGGGCCCATTTCAGCCCGGTGTGACTTTCGGCCTGGGAATGGCTCGTGCTGCCCATGGGCCATATATGGTCCGACGGGACATCGGGCCCACTAACGGTCCGTGCTAAAGGTGGCAACAGTTAAGCCCAACGTGACTTTGGGCCTGTTAAAGGCCTGTCGCGTAATTCGGCCCGTTGATGCCTGTGCTAAGCTTTCGGCCTCTTAAAGGCCCATGTTATCAGTGGGCCAACTAAGGCCCGAGATATGTTTTGGCCTGGTAATGGCCCGTGAGCTAATTGGGCGCAAAACGGCCCGGTCTACATTTCGGCCTGCTGAAGGCCCGTCGACGACTAGTGAAAATTGAGGCCCATCATGCATTTTGGCCTGCTAAAGGCCCGTGGTTTCATCTCGGCCGTAACAGGCCAGTACAATATTCAGCCTGTTAATGGCCCAACGCTACCTGGGCCAAACTAAGCGCTGGGTCTACAAAAGGCCCAACTAAAATATCAGCCGGTGTAAGTTTGGGCCTGGCGCAATGTGTGAAGGCCCCAATAATTCGGGCCCAAGGAAGATGCAGGCCGGCCCAATTGTGGCCCGCTAAAACCCTGGCCTGTTAGAGTCGAATGTTTCGGTCTGGTCGACTACATCTGATTTTTTCAGATAGCGAATGATGGCAGTAACTAGTAGGAATTAAGAACAAACCTACTCTATACAATAAAGAAATTATGGCATAGTAACTAAGAATAAACCTACACTATACAATAAAGGATTTAAGGTATATTACATCCACTGGGCATCGAAGTTCGCCACCAGTGATCATAAAGCGCAACGAAGAAGCAGATTACAAAAACTAGGCACCATTGCAGCATAACAAAATAATACTGTACCGAGACCACTTCCAAGACAGTTCAAGAAAGGTTAGACTTGCGGGGGAACTGCTGCGCAAGCTGCTGAGCAAGGCTGTGAGACCGGCCTAGCATGTCGGTCATAGCTTCCAGGTGTAGCTTTTTAGCGATGAGGTTCTCATTGGTGTTCTCCACAATCTTTCTTAGAGATAGGACTTCAAGTCGAAGTTGAGTTGCAGAATGCCTTTCTGCTAGAACTTGGGACTGAAGAAGTTGAACTGATTCAGACAACGAATTTTGTGAGCTTGTCTGACTGTTAGTCTCAAGTAACTTGAACACTGCATCAAGACAAGACTTTAGGGTTGTCTCGCTATCTTCAAGATGTTTTGCCTTCTTTGTTGCAATATATGTTGGGTTTGTCTCACAGCCTTCAGCCGACTTGTGCATGCCATCGGGCATATCACCCTGAAACAAAGTAGAGAGATGACAGGTGTTGCACGTGTATAAACAAAGATGATAACTGTTCTGTCAATTCTATCCAATTTCAAATTAGAAAATAAAGAGTAAGTTCAAAATATCAATAGCATAATTTGGCATTGTTCATAATGCGGGGAGCTTCACCACACTACTGGATTACCATGTCAACATAACAAGCATAGATGAAGGGCAAAGAAAATCATTGTATCTATTTTGGATAATGTGCATGGCATGTTGTTCATATCATCAGCCACATCAGTAAGATAAAATAGGAGATGACAAGGTGCAAACATGGGCTGCTTCACCACATACTGGATTATATATCCACAAAAACAAGCATACATATAGGGAGTATTAAGTAATGTGCATGGCATGAATAAGGAATTTGGTTTTACAAGTAAAACTTAGAACTTATGGTTCTTACGAACATGCATTTTGGTAGAAACAGCAAACTAAACATAAGTAAATGATAGGGAGTATGAGCAAATTAAACAGTAGTTGAGGATAAAGGCTTTAGAAGGACTGACTTACATTAACAGTTAACACTGGCTTTATAATGCCCTTCTCCATGTCAAGGGAAGGATAACTCAAGAATTTCAGCACAGAATCTTCTTCATAAGCATTGCATGTACTCTACATTTTGTAGAGTAATTATAGATATGATAATACTGGAAGGGATAGAGGATAATGAAGATAAGATGCAGATTGATGCTACATAATCAACTACCAATCCCTGGAAGTACAAGCGTTACCGGACAAAATGTACTGACAAGAGCAATGGGCTACACTTCTGCACTGGCATTGTCTGTGTATTCTACTTGTTGGTAAGATTAAATATAGATCTGATCTTTTTTAGTAAATGGTGGGCGAGGGAGATAAGATGCAGAATGCTACAAAATGAACCAATCCCTCTTCCCATAATACAAGAGTGTTTTGAACACTGGTGTACTATACAAAACGTTCTTATATTATGGGACGGAGGGAGTAGCTGTTAATGTAAGTACAGTGATAGACCACGTCTAGTCCTTACAAGAGGACTGTAGAGCTAAACCTCTTCAAAAGCATTGGGTTGATTCTAAATTTATGTAAGAGTCCATACGGATCTTATAATGTCCACCAAATGGACGATTACGAGGCAAACATGTGCAGTGATGCTACATAATCAAACAGCTATGAAAGTAAGTATGGTCATACAGGGCAAGAGGTACTCACAAGAGCAATGCAGTGTGCAGTATAGTTGCGAGATTCTATGGTCCCTTGAGAACAAATGTTCTTCTGCTAATAGTTTTCGTACAAGTGAGACATTAAGGCAAATGCAGAAATGTAGTTCAAATTGTGATGTGATATCATAGACAGTACCTTACGCTACAGCGGAGACCAATGTGTAACAAGATTATTCCAGTCACCGTCGGATAAATGTAGCACCGGAGACATTACAGAAATTTCATTCAGAGGCTTGCCATCAAAGTGCGCTTGCCTTAGGTAGGAACGATATTTCATCAACGAGTGCTTGAAAAGCGCAACCAACCCTTGCTCGTCATCACAATCCAGTTTGCTCCTCGCCTATTTAAAAGAATGAAATCTTGTGTCTTCTGTCAGCAGAAACATATGCAGTAATGACCATGAATAACATTAGTACATTACTTACGCGTAAGTTGCGGAGGAAGACTGGAAATTGTTCTGTGTCTGCGGTATAATCTTTCCATGAAGGAAAGATGCGCACAAAGTTCCTGACAACAACATAAGCTTTGTCTTCTAAACTGGGAAGAAATGGAACAGGGGTCCTATTTGCTGCAATTGGGGCTCTCTCTGGTTCGAAAAGGGATTTGGCAACTGGATTTGGTGTACTCTTTGTTGGAATGGGGGTTTTGCGTCGTACAGCTGGTGCTATGTCAACTGGCATAATCATATTGTTTGCTGCAATTGGGGTCTACTGAGTTGGGGCATCAGAAATGACCATTGTAGTAGGGCTAGAGTCTGCTAGAGTTGGGGTATTTTGTGGGCCAGGTGATATTGCAACTACACCTAATGGGCTATTTGATTTCTCAGGTGCCACTACCTTTTCCAAATACTTTGCTTGTGCTCCTCCACGATCAACAATTTCCTTCTTCCTTTTGAACGTCGGATACACAAGAAGAGCATTTGAATGGATAAATATGGTATGATGACAGATGGAATATGTACTGAAAATGGATAGGCAGGGCGTATTCACATACACGATGTGTAAACTAAGCTAATGGCAGTTCAACAAAGTAGAAGCAATGCAAAGCATCAGTTGCAAGATATGTGCGAGCAATGTAACCTTGGAAAGTTAGAGCAAGTACCTTGATGGGTGAATAAGATAGGGCATCTTCCTTTGACTCCTCCACTAGGGAGCTACATTGACTTAGGTCTCCCTCTAGCTCAGAATCACTGTTAGGATCATATTCTGAGCATGAATCTGTAGGTGGAGAGTGTTTGCATTGCATTGCATCCAGACTTGATTTCAGTCCCTTAATGCCAAGTTTGACAGCCATGGCATTGTTCTGCTTTATTCTTTTCATGCGCGCAAGCTCATAATCATTATGATGCTGTTCAGAATCTGAGATTCATGAAAACATAAAAAGTAGTCAGATTATCTATGGAATGCATTGCGGATTCAACTCGGAGAGTGTCTCCCTATAAACCCCTGCATATGCAAAGTTCACCTCCCCAACCATGCTGACCACACCACACAGAAAAATACAAACCCCTTATGTCTCTATAACAGGCAGGCACACATTTCAAAACTGAAGTAGGAACATTAGAATCATATGAAATTCGTTGAACAAATAAACTAAGCAATTATGAGTGGCGTAATGTTTAGCTTCAAGGGTGGAGTGTTGGTAGTGCGACACAAAGCAAGTAGGCAGATTGTATTCCATGTAAAAGATCGAAACCTATGTAAAAGCTGGAAATGACACTTTCTTTCTATACAATGCAGTGTTCGTTACCCACACATGATGGAAGAGATCACATAGAGAAATACTATTCACTCATGTCTACGATTCTAGTATTTAGAAACAGGGTGGTCCACCCTAAAAGAATATTGACAACAAATATGACAAGGCAAGCATAGATGTAGTGAATCAATCATTTACTTGTGAGCTTACTAGGACAAGTATGCAGAATTGTAACTGCAGTAAGAGACTGTCCAAAATCTGAATGAAGAAGTTTGTCTAGCACTTATTGTTTGCAACTAATCAACGTGAATAATTGGATATTATATCGAATGAGTAAGAAACACAAGTAAAATTGTCAACAAACCTGGCTTGCAGTAGTAATCTGGGTCAATGTCACTACGACCAACAATCCAAAATGACTGGTTTCTGTTCCGAGGGCCGGAATTTTGAAAACCCTGTGAACTTAGAGGTACTAAAGATTACCGAAATACATCTGAGCCAATAAGTGTAGGTAGCACTAAGCACAAAACAAACCCTAATGGCAGTCCTGCCTAATGAGTAATGAATCAATTAGAAAATGGGTGATGAGGAGTGGCTGCTGAGTGTTGAGGACGTATCTTAGGATAAATCGGGTTGGCTTGGTGGGTGCTGCACGCCTGAGCCCCGAACGGACTGGGAAGGTAGGCACGTCGGTGCGCCCGGGCAGCGGTGACGCTGTTGGGCGAGCGGCTCCTGGCCTCCTGTTAGTCTGGCGTCTCCTCCTAGAGTCATGCCGTCCGGGGACGGCAAGTCGCCGGCGAGGCAGGTGGCTGGGGGCGAGTAGAGATCGGAAGCATGCAGCAGAATAGAGGGGAATCGGGGCCTGGGACGACCCAAAATCCCAGGGTGAGCCGGCCCACCGTGGGCACCCTGTAGAGATACACACCCGAGCGGCGAACATGCATTTTCGAAACTAATTTAGGAACATTTAGCTGACCAATTAAACAACTCTATTTTAATAATATCAGATTCGTATTTGAACAACTAAGATTGTTTAGCTTGATGGGTGGAGCAGTGTTATTATGACACGAAGCACGTATTCTGATCGTATAGTGATCATAAAAGGGGGAAACTCTAAGCATATTTTTTTAGCAAAAGAGGGTTTCCCCTCTGATTTCTATTAAAGAAACCACCACGGAACCAACATGATCAATTAAACCCTAAGCATGATCAATTAAACCATATTATGGCTGTGCCATGGCAGATTTGAAGCTGCAAACCGGAGAAATGATATTTAGCATCCATTGTTTGCTTCGAACTAAGAACTAAATTCTAAGAGCTGAAAAGAAAGTAGAGTAACCAAGTTAAGATCTATTTTCTGGTTGAGATCAAAAGGTTGAGGAGATATGAAGTACCACCTCTCTTGCGGCACCGTGTAGGCATTGGGGGTGCAATGGCTGTCGGTAGCGTTGAAGTAGATTTGCGATGGTAGACGGGTGCATCGGGGGATAAGTCCCATTGCAATGGAAGAGAAGGTTGTGTGAGCGGCCCGGGCAAAGAGGACGACGGCGCCGATGAAGCGAGAGGACGCGATGCAAGGCTATTGGTCCATTGCCGTGGATGAGAAACATCCATCTCTAGCAGTGGACGACGCGGTCTTGGTAGGCGCTCCGGCATGGTGGAGGACGGTGGCGATGGATGTGGTGGAGGACGACGGCGATGGATGGGGTGGCGGACGGAGGCTGGTGTGGGGATGGGGTGTTCTAGCGCGGACGGTGTATGAATGGGAAAATGGAGGGAGAAGTACAGGGAACCATGTTTTTGGGACGCGCCTGTCTGAAATATGGGAAAGTTACGAACTTAGCCCCCGTTTAAAATTTGGACGTCTCGTCGGTTGGGGATAGGACGGTAATCTCGCATCTCACCAATATTTGCCCAGAGCGATTTCAGGCGAGGAGAGGGTGGTTAGCGCCCATGGTTGGCGCCCATGGTGTATGAACGAGGCTGACAGGTAGGGCGGTTGTGTCATGTCTGAGTGAAGTTACAAACTTGCCCCTATTGAAAATATTTGCCTACATCGATTTCGGCCGAGTCGAGTTTGTTTTGCCGCCCACCGTGTATGAATGGGGAATGGAGGGAGAAACATAGGTCTTTCAGACGAGCTTGAATCAAATGAGTTTTGCCGCCCATGTTTGACGCCCACCGTGTCGGAATGGGCTCAGAGGTGGCCGTGTCACGTCTAATTGAAGTTACTAACCTACCCCTATTTAGAGCAGTGGAAATCGGGCTGATGGATTGTCCGTGTAATGGGTAGACAGTAATTTCCATCTCCCAAACACTTGGCTTTGGGCAGCCGACGTGGGAGTGGACATTTTGCTGCTTCTTTCGAATTTTGGGACAATAAGCATCCACGTTTACCCTGGCAACTAAATTCGAATCCATTTTGTATTCCTATATGAATCTTTATAAATCATTCTATGTGTTTTTATATATCTTCAAAAGGACGACAAAGATGTATTCCACTGTCATATATGAATATGGTTTACAAATGCCGATACTCAAATTCAGAAACTAGAATCCAGTTTAAGGTGAATTCGAATATTTGGAACACTTCATGTTCAACTCAAATGTCACACGCAACATAATGTGTACTCCCATTTAGATATGTACACAAGCGATGTATCAAGATTCAAATACCGAGTCAATCAACCAAGAATGTACATAACTAACACACATATAAACACTTATAGAGTATATGGACCAATAATATCAACTAACATACATAAGCCAGGCCGTTGTACTTTTTTTGGCTACAATAGCATCCTTTTTTTAGCCAACATCTTGGCCCTTCCCGATGCGTGCCACTTATGGTCCATCTATACTACTACTATTGCTGAATGCACATTCAGCCCGATTGGCATATTTGTAGGTCTGGCACAGCAATCCAAATGAAATGTCTGCGAGTCTTATCAATTAATACAGACTTGTGCTCAAATAAAATTACAAACCAAAAAAACAATTATTACATGATCTCTAAAACAAATGGTTTGATTGATTACATGAACAGACAACACAAAGGTTATTCAACTATGGAAAGAACATTTCACCTATGATTTACCAAGTAGGAATTTAATTTCCTTTTTTCCTTCAGGACCTTAACAATTTGGTCAGTGTCAGCTTGCTTCGTTTTGAAATCCATCAAATATTTAATGGTTGTCTTTAGTACTGCTTGTGATTGTATTGTTTGCTTCCTCAACATGTCAACTTCATCTCTAAGTGCAGAAGCAGAATCTCATTCTACCACTAGTTTAGCCTCTAGAGCATCAGCAGTTGGCAACTCATAATGCATGATTGGGCCGGTGCCACTGCTGTGGGATGATGCAACGTCCATGGGGACCTCGCTCTTTGATCTTGGGCTAACCTGTTTTGGCATTAAAGTTCCGATTGGATTCAGAAAAGTTGAAGTTAGCAAAACATCTCAACTGGGAGTTATAACAGCAAACCAGTTAAACAAACAAGGAATTAAAGAGTTTCAATTGGATGTTGAAAGTAGTTATTAACATCATTGTAACCCGCTGTTGCGGCAGCAAAGCAGTTAAACAAACAAGTAGATATTTAAGTTAAGGCAAATAGGTAATTCTTAACAGTAAGTATCAAACACATAGATAGGCGCAGTCTACAATATGATTAACAGGCTTTGCCATGATGTAATCAGTAGCAAACTAAATTAAGCCAAGCAACATAATTGAACAATTTTGCAATATGTGGCTAACTAAAATTCCGAGAAGGAGGTAACTGAACTTACGCTAGTTCTTTGTACAGGCACACTACAACTTCTTTTTCGCTTACAAGGTTGTACGAAGGAGTCCATGGCATCAATTTCTTGGATACGTAGTCCCAATACTTCTTTCTTCCCACACTGCATGGGTAAGTCGAATGGTTAATCCGGTAAGATGGTGCATCCTTGATATGTTATATGAGGACATGTAGTCAGACTAGTTGTATACAAACACATCACACTGGCTTTTACTGTATATTTCATGCGATTACTTTTGGCATATCGAGATCTAAGCAATCTACAATAGGATGAAAAGACTGGCATCCTTCACATTATTGGCGAACTCAGTTTATAGAAACAAGCAATTCAACCATTATGTGGGTAAATCAAAAGCGCCACTGGAATATTTTTCACTATCCAATCATACACGCAAAAATGGGCGACGCCACCATAGGGGCTAGTATGGGCGGCCGCCTCAGGTGGCTAGAAAGTGTGCACCTAGTTTGAGTCGTCCAGGTTGGCCCACGCTAGTCTTGTTCGTCCCAACGCACGAGAAGGCAATGTAAAAAATGAAGAAAAATGTTTCAATTTGGATGGGCCAATAACATAAGTGCAAGGCAGGCCCTATAGCAGGCTCGCGGCCCAAACGAGCGCCTCCCATATTGATCAACAGCGGGAAAAATCCCAATTCATTCGCTCTAGCCTCCAGTCTGGTTCACTCCTAACCTAGCCGCCACTGGACAGACCGACACAGCACTTCCCCGCGCCATCGTTGGAGGGAGGTCGTCGGGCTTCAAGCGAATGGAAGGACAAGAAGATGAAGATCCAACCCTGGGTGTAGCCTGCTTGGGAGGCAGCGGCGGCAGCACGGGCATGGCATCAAGCTTGCGCAAACGGACAGTCGCATCTTGCAAGAGTAGCATGCGCAATGAGGACGTACATCACATCCCTGATTATATCTAATTCAACTCTTCAATTTCTGGCCAATAGTTAAACTAACGGTGTTGTAAAACTGCTTGTATGTAGGGAATCTTTGAGAAAATGAAACCAATTTCAACTTATTTTATAACTTCCCCAATCAATACTGAACTGACTGAATCTGATGTATCTAATCAAGTTTCCGGTGCAAACATACAAGCTCATGTTATTCTTGAGCCTGAAGTGTGTAATGAACAGACTACTAATGAAGGATTTGATGAAAACATTGTACATGCTCCTGGTGATGAACATATAGTGTCTAATGAGGGATCTAATGCAAGCATTTTGCAAGCTCATTGAAGGATTTAGTGTCTAATGATGATCTACTATGTTGAGAGAGACAGAGATTTGCAGGCATTAATGACAAGCAAATTATAGTGCATTTTCATACCTTGAGGAAATGTCAAGGCCATCTACCAGAAAGTCCCCGTATCATGACAACATAGCATAAATACTTTTCTAATCTGTTGTTTGAAACTATTGGCATACTTGTGCAGGATAGATATATTGATATGCAGTTTGCGCACTGGTTATACGTGCAATTACACTTCGATATTTTCATCCAGAGAACGAATAATTCAAGCAGGTACAGACCATGTTTGTAGTCCTTGTACACCATGTTGCATTTTGTGTTTTTTGGTGCTTGCATCATTTAGTGTTTATAATTTGAACTACTTTGCATCATTAGCTGGTTTTCAAAGTGCATGTAGCTTCACATTTCTCAAGTTATGTTGATTTCCGGAGTGCAAGTGCCTTTGTATTTTTTAAGTTAAATGTTCGCCCCTGGTAACTTGAATTCGTGGATCAGCCATTGCACACAAATCATACATGAATGGCAGTACAAATTAAATGAAATGCAGGGACTTACGCTAGCTCATTGTACAGGCTCACTGCAGCTCTGCTTGCGCTTGGGATGTTCCATGTACAAGTCCATGTTACCACTTGCTTGGATGTGCAGGCCTTGTGCTCCTTGCATCCTCCTCTGCATTTTTGACACGGCGAATGGTTGATCAAATAAGAGGAATCGACCTTGATGTTGTACCGGAGGACAGATACTTACAAGGTTATACGGGTGTGCAGGATGTGTACCAGATCCCGTAGCGCCGTCATGCTTCGCTAAACATGGATTTGCTTGTTTCAGATGATACCTCCAGAAGAAATAAGAGTTAAAGTCAGAGTTGCGTAGACGTGTAAGCTAAGAGAGCAGTGAAAGGATATCCAAACATCGTCGGCACAGTGCATAAGGGAGTGATGTGTGGATACCTAGTTCAGGCCGGCGTTTGGGCATGCTCGCCTAGCTAGAGTGCGGGTCGCTTCAGAGCCGTTGAGGGTGATGCGCTGGCGTTGGCTGGCCGCACACAGATGCAGATCTTGAGTGGCAGCGGAGCGCTACGATGCGGTGGACGAGACCATTGGTGAAACCCCAACGGCCTCGGGGGGCGGAGGTGCGACGATGTGCTCAGTGAAGTAGCCCCGGTGAGCTGGGAGACGGCGTCGGTGAAGGGCATCTGATGCGGTGGAACTCGGTGTATGTGAGGCACATCGGTTGCGGTGGCCGGCGTTGTTGGTGGACCACCCGGTGCGGTGGACGAGGGCGTAGATGAGGTAGCTCCGGTGCGGTGGTGAAGCGCGACCGTCGTCTTCGTCATCGTCATCCGGCGCAGAGGTGGGGAACGGTGGGGAAAGAGACAAGACGAGGGGCGATTCGAGGGTTGGCGGCGAATTAGGGATTTGAGCAATCTGGGTGCGGAAGGGGATGGTGGAGAAGAGAGATTTTGTAGGGCTGGAATTGGGGCCACCATATATTTCAATCCGAAACGTGGAAGCGCGAACTTATATTGTCATCATCCTTTTTGGGGGGGTGGGTGGCTGGGTGCTACGCGTCCGTCCGACACACGCGACCACCCTGACAGGACTATGCTTTGGTGCCTTAAGGCACCTGCCTTTGTGTCCATGACATGTGGGCCCAACAGGTGGCCGGCCCACATGTCAGTGACCCAAAGGCAGTTGCATTTAAGGCACCGAAGCAGCGTCCACCCCGACGCGATCCTGGTCTACCTGGTGCGCCTACATTTGAGAATGCAAACGAATCTTCTTTCATTTGCAAACGAATCTGTATGTATTACCATGCCTGTGTTTTCCTTGCAATAATTAGTCATTCGAAACGAGATACTCCATCCGTTCACTTTTGTAAGTCATTTCAGACAACTTAAAATGAATTGTTTTGCACATTGTCTGAAATGTCTTCAAGGTCTTATAAAAGTGAACAGATGGAGTACTATAAATTAATTAATGATGAGTTATTTGAAGAAAAAATTGAAACGGTACACACGCTAACGTGGATTAGAGTGTGTGTCACATAATTAGTTATTTGAATTAGAGTGTGTGTCACGTAGTTAGTTATTTGAATTAGAGTGTGTGTCATGTAGCAATCTCCAATTCTAACGTAGATTTCGCATTTCACTGTATCCACGCTACTTTTTTTTAACACAAATTCATATGTATATGATGAACACCATGGTAGTGAGAAAACTTTTGGATGGATTCAAACATATGACCTACAAAATAGCACAACAAACTGTGTCAATGTCAACTTTTCGAAACTTAGTATGACACGAATTCGAAATAATTACCCGTATGCCTGGTCCTAGGTTCAAATCTTACAATGTACACCGAATTCAAACATCGATATTAAGTCTCGTACTATGTA